>NC_042620.1:268458382-268668666 GCF_901001135.1 Rhinatrema bivittatum | reverse complement strand
TTTAGAAGATCTCCAGAAACGTTGAACAAGAGTAAATCTTTGCTGCAAGGAACCCGCACTTACAATGTGATCCCTTATTCATTTTCATCATAGAACATATTTATTCAAGGAATGTAAATCTGAGAAAAATACATAAGCTGCCAAATTTCAAACCTAGCGCGACTTTTCACACTAATTCAGCATTTCCCTCAGTGACTGTAATGAAACCAATGCTCCCGAGTTGGACTGAACGTTCATTTTCTTCTCATCGCGTCTTGCGCGCGCACCTTTTTATCGGAAGAACCCATGAAATAAGGGCACAGAAAATAAGGGCAAAGTCTAGTAAATGGAGTCACGTGTATCATATACGTCCTTCCTGCTTGAGGTGAACCCCAATCCATCCATCTTTTCGGAGAATACTAAGGAAAATGGAAAGGTTTATGGAAAGATTTCTCACCGTTTGCAATAGGTCCTTACAGCGATAGAAAACAGGCGCACGTGCAAAGATATAAATACTGAGCAAAACATATTTGAAAAATTACGTCCTCCAAATAATGAAAAGAATAAAGAGAGACGATGCTTTGCAAACCCGAAAGAATGTACCTAAAATACAAATAGTTTTAAAAATAGTAAAAATAAACTCAACTATTTCTTTGACAACTTAATTAGTACAAGGAATGAGGACATAGATTATCAGTTTGCTTTGGAAAGGAAGTGGAACAGAATCATATTGGAGAGAAGTAGAAAGCAGGAATATGAAATGATTTTTCAACTACAGTATTTATGTATCACAGTCATTGAAGTAAGATGAACCAAGAAGGGAACTGTTCTCAAACATTAATCACAAAACTGAATGTGAAATGAAATGAGAAGAAAAGAAAAACCAGGTCATATCAAATTTCGTTCCTGATTTACCGAGGCGTTTCTCCCATTGCATGTCTATGTAACAAATACTTGTAAGTTTCCTCCATAGTGAGCCACAAGAACCGGGAGGCATTCACGCAATCCCCTATGAAAATGAATTTAAAAGGTGTCCTTGCTTTAGTTGGATTGGCATGTATTCTTTACTGGGGCAGACGTGTCAACTCCTGAGATGACCTTTGTCCTCAAGATTGAGTGTTGTAGTGTCGGATATTGATGCTCTGGAAAGATATCCTCCTCCAAAGGAAGTGCTGAGATGCACGTCTGGCAGCATTAGAGAAGGAAAGTAAAAGAGGAAAAGTTGCAACTGTCAGTATGTCTTGCACAGGAACACACATGGAATGCAGTGTGTAAAGTGACCTATCAATTGTCAGCCTTACAAGTTTTGTAAATGAAAATGAATTTATGAAGAGAAGCAAGGAATATCATTGGCACACTTGCCCTCTAGATGACTTGTGAAATGAATCTGCAGAAATTAGAGTTGTAACTAAAGAGCTCCTTGAAGAAAGAGTGAGACATAGAGTTGAAGGCTCTGATGAGAATTGAACTCATGACCCCTGGTTTACTAGACCAGTGCTCTAGCCACTGAGCTACAGAGCCTGCTACATGAGAAGTGCTCATGGTACTCCAGTCATTTCGATACAACTGTCCCTGGGATCTTTTCCTCTAAATGCACAAATAAGAATGCAAGATTGCAAGGCTAGCCTTCCCTGCCTTGATGAATCATGCCTTCATATCCCCAGGAATAGATTTACAATTTCCTTTCATTTCAAGCATCTTCTCACATCCTTTTGCAGATAAGGTGGACATTTTTTCCCCATTCCCTTCCCTTTCCGTGTAATAGACTTTTAGAAGATCTCCAGAAACGTTGAACAAGAGTAAATCTTTGCTGCAAGGAACCCGCACTTACAATGTGATCCCTTATTCATTTTCATCATAGAACATATTTATTCAAGGAATGTAAATCTGAGAAAAATACATAAGCTGCCAAATTTCAAACCTAGCGCGACTTTTCACACTAATTCAGCATTTCCCTCAGTGACTGTAATGAAACCAATGCTCCCGAGTTGGACTGAACGTTCATTTTCTTCTCATCGCGTCTTGCGCGCGCACCTTTTTATCGGAAGAACCCATGAAATAAGGGCACAGAAAATAAGGGCAAAGTCTAGTAAATGGAGTCACGTGTATCATATACGTCCTTCCTGCTTGAGGTGAACCCCAATCCATCCATCTTTTCGGAGAATACTAAGGAAAATGGAAAGGTTTATGGAAAGATTTCTCACCGTTTGCAATAGGTCCTTACAGCGATAGAAAACAGGCGCACGTGCAAAGATATAAATACTGAGCAAAACATATTTGAAAAATTACGTCCTCCAAATAATGAAAAGAATAAAGAGAGACGATGCTTTGCAAACCCGAAAGAATGTACCTAAAATACAAATAGTTTTAAAAATAGTAAAAATAAACTCAACTATTTCTTTGACAACTTAATTAGTACAAGGAATGAGGACATAGATTATCAGTTTGCTTTGGAAAGGAAGTGGAACAGAATCATATTGGAGAGAAGTAGAAAGCTGGAATATGAAATGATTTTTCAAGTACAGTATTTATGTATCACAGTCATTGAAGTAAGATGAACCAAGAAGGAAACTGTTCTCAAACATTAATCACAAAATGAATGTGAAATGAAATGAGAAGAAAAGAAAAACCAGGTCATATCAAATTTCGTTCCTGATTTACCGAGGCGTTTCTCCCATTGCATGTCTATGTAACAAATACTTGTAAGTTTCCTCCATAGTGAGCCACAAGAACCGGGAGGCATTCATGCAATCCCCTATGAAAATGAATTTAAAAGGATTGGCATGTATTCTTTACTGGGGCAGACGTGTCAACTCCTGAGATGACCTTTGTCCTCAAGATTGAGTGTTGTAGTGTCGGATATTGATGCTCTGGAAAGATATCCTCCTCCAAAGGAAGTGCTGAGATGCACGTCTGGCAGCATTAGAGAAGGAAAGTAAAAGAGGAAAAGTTGCAACTGTCAGTATGTCTTGCACAGGAACACACATGGAATGCAGTGTGTAAAGTGACCTATCAATTGTCAGCCTTACAAGTTTTGTAAATGAAAATGAATTTATGAAGAGAAGCAAGGAATATCATTGGCACACTTGCCCTCTAGATGACTTGTGAAATGAATCTGCAGAAATTAGAGTTGTAACTAAAGAGCTCCTTGAAGAAAGAGTGAGACATAGAGTTGAAGGCTCTGATGAGAATTGAACTCATGACCCCTGGTTTACTAGACCAGTGCTCTAGCCACTGAGCTACAGAGCCTGCTACATGAGAAGTGCTCATGGTACTCCAGTCATTTCGATACAACTGTCCCTGGGATCTTTTCCTCTAAATGCACAAATAAGAATGCAAGATTGCAAGGCTAGCCTTCCCTGCCTTGATGAATCATGCCTTCATATCCCCAGGAATAGATTTACAATTTCCTTTCATTTCAAGCATCTTCTCACATCCTTTTGCAGATAAGGTGGACATTTTTTCCCCATTCCCTTCCCTTTCCGTGTAATAGACTTTTAGAAGATCTCCAGAAACGTTGAACAAGAGTAAATCTTTGCTGCAAGGAACCCGCACTTACAATGTGATCCCTTATTCATTTTCATCATAGAACATATTTATTCAAGGAATGTAAATCTGAGAAAAATACATAAGCTGCCAAATTTCAAACCTAGCGCGACTTTTCACACTAATTCAGCATTTCCCTCAGTGACTGTAATGAAACCAATGCTCCCGAGTTGGACTGAACGTTCATTTTCTTCTCATCGCGTCTTGCGCGCGCACCTTTTTATCGGAAGAACCCATGAAATAAGGGCACAGAAAATAAGGGCAAAGTCTAGTAAATGGAGTCACGTGTATCATATACGTCCTTCCTGCTTGAGGTGAACCCCAATCCATCCATCTTTTCGGAGAATACTAAGGAAAATGGAAAGGTTTATGGAAAGATTTCTCACCGTTTGCAATAGGTCCTTACAGCGATAGAAAACAGGCGCACGTGCAAAGATATAAATACTGAGCAAAACATATTTGAAAAATTACGTCCTCCAAATAATGAAAAGAATAAAGAGAGACGATGCTTTGCAAACCCGAAAGAATGTACCTAAAATACAAATAGTTTTAAAAATAGTAAAAATAAACTCAACTATTTCTTTGACAACTTAATTAGTACAAGGAATGAGGACATAGATTATCAGTTTGCTTTGGAAAGGAAGTGGAACAGAATCATATTGGAGAGAAGTAGAAAGCAGGAATATGAAATGATTTTTCAAGTACAGTATTTATGTATCACAGTCATTGAAGTAAGATGAACCAAGAAGGAAACTGTTCTCAAACATTAATCACAAAAATGAATGTGAAATGAAATGAGAAGAAAAGAAAAACCAGGTCATATCAAATTTCGTTCCTGATTTACCGAGGCGTTTCTCCCATTGCATGTCTACGTAACAAATACTTGTAAGTTTCCTCCATAGTGAGCCACAAGAACCGGGAGGCATTCACGCAATCCCCTATGAAAATGAATTTAAAAGGATTGGCATGTATTCTTTACTGGGGCAGACGTGTCAACTCCTGAGATGACCTTTGTCCTCAAGATTGAGTGTTGTAGTGTCGGATATTGATGCTCTGGAAAGATATCCTCCTCCAAAGGAAGTGCTGAGATGCACGTCTGGCAGCATTAGAGAAGGAAAGTAAAAGAGGAAAAGTTGCAACTGTCAGTATGTCTTGCACAGGAACACACATGGAATGCAGTGTGTAAAGTGACCTATCAATTGTCAGCCTTACAAGTTTTGTAAATGAAAATGAATTTATGAAGAGAAGCAAGGAATATCATTGGCACACTTGCCCTCTAGATGACTTGTGAAATGAATCTGCAGAAATTAGAGTTGTAACTAAAGAGCTCCTTGAAGAAAGAGTGAGACATAGAGTTGAAGGCTCTGATGAGAATTGAACTCATGACCCCTGGTTTACTAGACCAGTGCTCTAGCCACTGAGCTACAGAGCCTGCTACATGAGAAGTGCTCATGGTACTCCAGTCATTTCGATACAACTGTCCCTGGGATCTTTTCCTCTAAATGCACAAATAAGAATGCAAGATTGCAAGGCTAGCCTTCCCTGCCTTGATGAATCATGCCTTCATATCCCCAGGAATAGATTTACAATTTCCTTTCATTTCAAGCATCTTCTCACATCCTTTTGCAGATAAGGTGGACATTTTTTCCCCATTCCCTTCCCTTTCCGTGTAATAGACTTTTAGAAGATCTCCAGAAACGTTGAACAAGAGTAAATCTTTGCTGCAAGGAACCCGCACTTACAATGTGATCCCTTATTCATTTTCATCATAGAACATATTTATTCAAGGAATGTAAATCTGAGAAAAATACATAAGCTGCCAAATTTCAAACCTAGCGCGACTTTTCACACTAATTCAGCATTTCCCTCAGTGACTGTAATGAAACCAATGCTCCCGAGTTGGACTGAACGTTCATTTTCTTCTCATCGCGTCTTGCGCGCGCACCTTTTTATCGGAAGAACCCATGAAATAAGGGCACAGAAAATAAGGGCAAAGTCTAGTAAATGGAGTCACGTGTATCATATACGTCCTTCCTGCTTGAGGTGAACCCCAATCCATCCATCTTTTCGGAGAATACTAAGGAAAATGGAAAGGTTTATGGAAAGATTTCTCACCGTTTGCAATAGGTCCTTACAGCGATAGAAAACAGGCGCACGTGCAAAGATATAAATACTGAGCAAAACATATTTGAAAAATTACGTCCTCCAAATAATGAAAAGAATAAAGAGAGACGATGCTTTGCAAACCCGAAAGAATGTACCTAAAATACAAATAGTTTTAAAAATAGTAAAAATAAACTCAACTATTTCTTTGACAACTTAATTAGTACAAGGAATGAGGACATAGATTATCAGTTTGCTTTGGAAAGGAAGTGGAACAGAATCATATTGGAGAGAAGTAGAAAGCAGGAATATGAAATGATTTTTCAAGTACAGTATTTATGTATCACAGTCATTGAAGTAAGATGAACCAAGAAGGGAAACTGTTCTCAAACATTAATCACAAAAATGAATGTGAAATGAAATGAGAAGAAAAGAAAAACCAGGTCATATCAAATTTCGTTCCTGATTTACCGAGGCGTTTCTCCCATTGCATGTCTATGTAACAAATACTTGTAAGTTTCCTCCATAGTGAGCCACAAGAACCGGGAGGCATTCACGCAATCCCCTATGAAAATGAATTTAAAAGGTGTCCTTGCTTTAGTTGGATTGGCATGTATTCTTTACTGGGGCAGACGTGTCAACTCCTGAGATGACCTTTCTCCTCAAGATTGAGTGTTGTAGTGTCGGATATTGATGCTCTGGAAAGATATCCTCCTCCAAAGGAAGTGCTGAGATGCACGTCTGGCAGCATTAGAGAAGGAAAGTAAAAGAGGAAAAGTTGCAACTGTCAGTATGTCTTGCACAGGAACACACATGGAATGCAGTGTGTAAAGTGACCTATCAATTGTCAGCCTTACAAGTTTTGTAAATGAAAATGAATTTATGAAGAGAAGCAGGAATATCATTGGCACACTTGCCCTCTAGATGACTTGTGAAATGAATCTGCAGAAATTAGAGTTGTAACTAAAGAGCTCCTTGAAGAAAGAGTGAGACATAGAGTTGAAGGCTCTGATGAGAATTGAACTCATGACCCCTGGTTTACTAGACCAGTGCTCTAGCCACTGAGCTACAGAGCCTGCTACATGAGAAGTTCTCATGGTACTCTTGTCATTTCGATACAGCTGTCCGTGGGATCTTTTCCTCTACATGCACAAATAAGAATGCAAGATTGCATGGCTAGCCTTCCCTGCCTTGATGAATCATGCCTTCATATCCCCAGGAATAGATTTACAATTTCCTTTCATTTCAAGCATCTTCTCACATCCTTTTGCAGATAAGGTGGAACTTTTTTGCCCCATTCCCTTCCCTTTCCGTGTAATAGACTTTTAGAAGATCTCCAGAAACGTTCAACAAGAGTAAATCTTTGCTGCAATACTGTGTACAATTCTGGTCGCCGCATCTCAAAAAATATATAGGTGCAATGGAGAAGGTACAGAGAAGGGCAACCCAAATGACAAAGGGGATGGAACAGCTCCCCTATGAGGAAAGGCTGAAGAGGTTAGGGCTGTTCAGCTGGGAGAAGAGATAGCTGAGGGGGGATATGATATAGGTCTTTAAGATCATGAGAGGTCTTGAACGAGTAGATGTGACTCAGTTATTTACACTTTCGAATAATAGAAGGACTAGGGGGCCTTCCATAAAGTTAGCACGTAGCAATTTAAGACTAATCGGAGAAAATTCTTTTTCACTCAACGCACAATAAAGCTCTGGAATTCGTTGCCAGAGGATGTGGTTAGTGCAGTGAGTGTAGCTGGGTTCAAAAGAGGTTTGGATAAGTTCCTGGAGGAGAAGTCCATTAACGGCTATTAATCAAGTTTACTTAGGGAATAGTCACTGCTATTACTTGCATCAGTAGCATGGGATCTGTGTTTGGGTAATTGCCAGGTTCTTGTGGCCTGGTTTGGCCTCTGTTGGAAAGAGGATGCTGGGCTTGATGGACCCTTGGTCTGACCCAGCATGGCAATTTCTCATGTTCTCAATTTCTCAGACATGAGTGAGTGAATGAGTGTGTGTGTGTGTTGGTGGGAGAATGGCAGAAGTAATGGTGTAAATGGACATGTGAGAATGTGAAAGAATGAGAAGTGAAAGAAAGTGTGAATATGTAAGAGTGTTTATGAGAGCAAATTTGTGAGCAGTTCCCCCCCCCCCCCCCCCCACCCCTGCTAATCCATGGTAATCTCAGGGTGACTGGAAGTCAAAAGTTCCCAGGTACGGGTATTACTCACTCAAGCTCTGATGCTAGGATCTCTCATTCTTTCATTCAAAATAATTTAGAATTTCCTGGAAAGTTATTTATACTATATATGACTATGACTTTCCAGTCATTGTCACTTGATGACTCTGTAAGCCATGAAAATAATACAGCAATGGCTTCCAGCCAAAGGGACCTCTTTGAATATCAAAGGAAAATGTAAATGAAGTGAGAATGGATCCAGTCCATCAGCTTCAAAGAAAACAATTGCTATTAGCATTCCTCTGTAGCTAGTGATCAGGGGCTATCTCTTCTGAAATTTAATTCACTATAGACAGGCAATGAAAAGAACAATTTAATAAACCACTGCCTTACATAAATTAATAATGAATAAATATGTCACATGGAATATCCTCAAATAAACCTATCTGGTTAAATACAGCCAGATAAATTGGAAACCTAACTGGCAATGTTTGAATATCATTACCCAACAACCGAGGTAAATAAAATTACATGATATGACCTCATCATGAATGAATTATGTTTGAATATCGCCAGTTAGGTGTGAAAGTTTTCGGGAGCAAGTTCCTGGATAACTTTAGCTTAACTGGCTTTATTCAAATAATATAGCCAGTTAAGTAACGAGCCAAAATAAAAAAAAAAAAGAAACTAATGAGCCTATGGGCCCGATCCTCCCCTCTACCCCATCTCAGTGAAACGAATGTTGGGCATCGCGCTTGATTACCCCCCACCACCACCACCAAATCTCCTAAAATATTCCAAAACTTTAGCAGGCCTGTACGCCTGAAAAACCTCCCCTTCTGCTCCTCCACAAATTTGGTAAATAGAATTTGAAGGCAGGCTCTCTCTTACGGCCTACCTCCCATCCCCCTGAACCCCTCAAATACTTTACCAGCCCTGGACACATGTACCAAGCTCCTAGTGGTGGTAATGCACGGGCTCATTTTAAGGTTACCTTAAAACGAGCGTGCGGGCACCCACACACACGCATATGGGCACGTGAGCGGACATGTGCTGAAATTTTAAATCATGCGCGCAGTTGCGTGCCTATGATTTAAACTATGTCTACCGTGCTTAATGTGTGCTCCTAATTTTATGCTGTTATTCAAGCAAATGAACTTCACGTATCTTCCGTAGGATTTTGTCGGCTTAACGCGCGCAGGTAAGCAGGTTTTAAAACATGCTCGCGTGAAGGACATTCTCAGTTTTGCCCATTAGTCCACCACTTTGCCCAGTCCTTTTCGAGATCATCCTGACCCCTCTAGTTCTGCCTGCACTCCCCCCAGTTGACCCAGATCCCTTACCCAATTGTTTTAGGTTTCAGCAGAGATTTATGCAGACTTACACCTCATCAAAAGCAGAAGCAAACATGCTTGGCTAATAGCCCACTGCACGCTGCAGCTGCTGGATTTAAAATATGGATTTATACACACAACTGTTGGGCCTGCCCTAGAGTGCCCCGATACAACTCTTTTGTTTTTTTCCTCGCATCCACACATATATGCATGTAATTTCCAGCTTTTAAAACAAGCATTGCTCACACGTGGCCCATATACGTGCGTATATGGGCCTTTTAACACTGCACCTAACACTCCCTTGGGGAGTGTCAGGTGCAGTAGAAGGGTTCAGGTTGGGTGTGCGGTGTGTGTGTGTGGGGGGGGGGGGGGTGGGGGTTCACGAGGTGCTACATTCAAATTCTATTTAGCAAATTTGGTGGAGGGAAGGAAGGCTCTTCTGGTTTATAGGCCCGCTATGTTTTTGGAATATTCTGGGGGCTTGGGGAGGAGGGAGGTGGATTGGGCACAATGCCCAACACTTGTTTCACTAGGTTGGAGAACAGGGGATCTGGTCAGTAGGCCTACTAGATTGTTTTCTAAATTTTGGCTTGCTACTTAACCCGCTATATTATTTGACTGTAGCTAGATAAGGTAAAATTAGCTGGGGACATGCTCCCAGATAACTTTACCCCTGCTGTTAGGGACTTCCAGATTTATTTGGCTAACTCTGAATATTGCAGTTAACTGGATAAATGAATTGGCTATGTCACAGGGCTTAATTTGTGGGGGAACGGAGTGGAACATAGTTCTGGCACTTCTTTTCAAGCTTAAGAGGCAGAGCAGCAGGGGTCTTCTGCTCCAGCCCCTCCCCTTCAGGCAGTCTGCAGGGTAGAGGAGAGGAAGGGGTGAGCCTGGAGCACACAGAGAAGAGAACAGCCACTATGCTCTCTAATTCAACCCATCCTCTCCTCTCTTGTTCCCTCCTGCCCCCCCCCCCCCCCCCCATATTCTCCTCCTGTATTGCAGAGAACAGAAGGGGAAGGGGTAATATTGAAGCACACACTAGATCAAAGAAAAAACACAAAAAAGGTTTGCATTCTCACATGTTTGAAAGTTGTGAGCAGTAATGCCAATTGTGAAAGCTTCAGCTCTGGGCTTGATGAAGGGCACTACTGCTCACAACTTTCATTTATTTATTTAGATTTATATTCCACTTTTTTTCAGCACTTCAAAGTGGATTACTGAGGTACTGTAGGTATTTCCCTATCCCCAGAGACCTTACAATCTAACAGGCCGATTCAGTAAAGTCCGCAGGAGAGCGGGCAAATGCCCGCTCTCCCGGCGCGTGCGATTCAGTATTTAAATTAGGCCCGGCGGTAAAAACGGGATAAAGGAGGTGCTAGGGACACTAGCGCGTCCCTAGCGCCTCCTTTTTGACAGGAGCAGCGGCTGTCAGCGGGTTTGACAGCCGACGCTCAATTTTGCCAGCGTCGGTTCTCGAGCACGCTGACAGCCACGGGCTCGAAAACCGGACGCCGGCAAAATTGAGCGTCTGGTTTTCGACCCGACAGCCGCTGGCCGACTTCCAATTTTTTTTTTTTAAACTTTTTTTACTCTTCGGGACCTCCGACTTAATATCGCCATGATATCAAGTTGGAGGGTGCACAGAAAAGCAGTTTTTACTTTCCCGGTGCCGGAAGAAATTAGCGCCGACCTTTGGGTAGGCGCTAATTTCTGAAAGTAAAATGTGCGGCTTGGCTGCACATTTTACTTTCTGAATTGTGCGCGTATACCTAATAGGGCCACATGTTGAGGGTGCTATTATGTTCGGCGGGTTGGACGCGCGTCTTCCGCCCCTTACTGAATAAGGGGTAAGGGAAAACGTGCGTCCAGTAGCAGGGAGCACACTGTACTGTATTGGCCTGTAAGTTTGTACCTGAGGTAATGGGGGGTAAAGTGACTTGTCCAAGGTCACAAGGAGCAACAGTGGAACTTGAACGCTGGTCTCCTGGTTCATAGCCCACTGCTTTAACCACTAAGCAACTCCTCCACTCCAAGCTTGTGGTAATTAAACCCCTTTTTGCCCCTTTGCCCTGATCACACTGGGCCCCTCTCCTCTCACCCCCTCTACAGTTCCACTTCTTTTCTGTCTACAAATTAAGCTCTGCATGTCAGCTCTGCCCTGGAATGCCCTAGGAACGCCTCCAGGTAACTCAGATAAATTAGCTGGATAAAACGTATGCAAATAAGCGGCTAAGATAGTCAAACATCAGGGTTTATCCAGATAACTCAAAAGTTACCTGACTAAGCCACTCTGAATACAACCTCTTTGTTATCATTTGTACATTACATGCCAGACATATGCAGCACTGCAGAGAAACTCAAAATGGGGAGTGTCTACTGCTCGGAGCTTATGTGTAGTCAAGACAAGACCTGCCTAGAAAAGCATACAGAAACTGGAGTAAATAAGCATGCAGCAGCACACAGAGGAGGCTAAGAAAACTGGAGCAGTGCCCCTCATCCCCTTTGCTGCTGTACCTTTTCCGCATAAATGAAACTGAAAGTTGCTGGTGTTCCCAGGCGCGCAGTCGTGGTTTTGTCTTCTTGCTTCAAAGCAGAGCAATGGCTGCTGAAAGTCCAGAAAACAATTTACAAGACGAAACAACATGCTCAATCTGCTTAGACTATTTTAAGGATCCGGTGATTACAGACTGTGGACACAGCTTCTGCTGCTCTTGCATCACTCGATGCTGGGAAGAGCTGGAAACAAACTTTCCGTGTCCCCACTGCCGGCAGACGTTTCAGCAAAGAAGTCTGAAGCCGAACAGACAGCTCTCAAATATTGTGGACATAGCCAAGCAGCTGGCTAAGAAGAGACGGAGGCTGCAGGAAGAGGGACTGTGCGAGAGGCATGGCCAGGCTCTCCTGCTCTTCTGCGAGGAAGACCAAGAAGCAGTCTGTGTGGTCTGTGATAAGTCATTAGAGCATGGATCGCACAATGTAATTCTCATTGAAGAGGGAGTCCAGGGCTACAAGGTAAGTCTAACTCTTGAGATTTAAGGTCAGCTTCACTCCAGATGAAAGAGTCAATTTCAAAGACATATGCGGGGGTTGTGTCGTGTGTAAAACTGGCTTGCACACGCGTAGTTTGCCTCAGTGCACGGTAAGTGGATTTTCAGAAGGTCAAGAATAGGTGTGTACTGTTGCTGCTGGGCAGAAACGTATGCGTGTACAAAGAAGGTCTTTCTAGAATGTCCCAGGACAGGCTTTCGAAGTACGTGCACATTTACATATTTTATAAACGGAGTACACATAAATGTCATCAAACACGCGTGCATACTTTTACACCTGCGAGTCAGATAGTAAAACTGACTTCTGTTTTGTCTGCAGTTTTTGGGTGGGGAGGGTATGGGTGAACTGGTGGAGGTCTTGTGGACTGATGTGGAAGACAGACTACACATCTGCCATGAGCATATGCATTTCCACCTTCAGGTATGGTTTCTGCAGGTAACATAGATGTGGCAGCTCTTAGATAGCTCCTGAAGTTTTGAATGTAGCTTCACACCAGTAGCCTTTGCAGCATTGAGAGGGCATGGCACTTGAATGTTCCAATACACACACGTGATGTAGTAGTTGTGACCAGCTGACCTCCTTAACGCTACAGGTAGCCTGCACATACACTGGCCTACAACAAAGTGATAGGCACTTAAGATACACAAACCACCCTTAAAGGCTTGTCAAAAGTACAGGCCACCTTTTACAATCTTACTGCATGCAGTAGTTTGGTGTCACTTCTGCAAATGGCGATGAACTGATTGATGCCTTAAATGTGTCACTGTCACAGAAGATTCTGGGTATGGTTGCAGGACCTGGCTTCTCACCCCCATTGCCATTCCCAATACTCCGGCAGAGATAAGGTACAACGAGGTCTTATGTGCTATCTGCTGTGTCATCAAATGCACCTTTGGACTTCTCAAAAGTTGCTTTCGCTGTTTGGACAAGACAGGTGGTGCTTTAATGTATGCTCCACCCAAAGTGGCAAAGATCATGTTGCTCTGCTGTGTATTCCATAATCTCGTCTAAGACATGGAGTAACAATGGAGGGATTTATTTATTTATTTGTTTATTTATTTATTTATTTATTTATTTAAAGTCTCTTCTATACCGATAGCCGTTCGCACATCGTATCGGTTCACAAAAAAACAAAAACTTTTGGGCGGAGCCCTTACAAGTAACCGAAGAATACAATTAACAGGGAAAGTGGATAAAACTAAAAGGCATAACAAAATCAATAAATAAATACAACAACTTTAACATAATTTACAATGTACAAGAATCAGCGGTCATAAAGCATGATGTCCAGATTTTCTCCCAGATACATCATGTCACCCTGCACCACAACAGGAGAGCACGCTGATGGGCAGCCAGGTTCGCCGAAATCTTATAGAATGATACTTTGCATGATAGACCTCACAAACAACTACCCATTCCAGGGGAGGCAGTCGATAAGTTTGTTGGCTGTTCCTCTCCGCGCTCCTCTCTCTCTTAATCTCACTGCTTCCATGTGTAGGTTACTGTGTAACAGAAAACATGTTTGCTTACTCTGCATTTGTCTTCAGTGGTACAGTACCCTAAAAAGGCATGGCAGATGACTGTGTACTTGCTGAGTGTTGGAACAGAGGGACAGCTGCTGTGTGACAAGCATGAAGGAGGCATGAGGAAGTACTGTGTGGTCCACAGTGTCCACATGCGAATAGCACAGGGTGCAGAGGGCAGTGCAGGGAAGCCAGCACACTTCCACAGACAAACTGCCATCCCTTTAATGGGCTGCCTTCAGGATGTGGATGCTAGCTGTAAGCAAATGCTTAACTTACTTGTATTATAGCAACCCCCAAGCCAGGACGTTACAGAGTGGGCAAGCAGTCTGTGAAATTGTGCCAGTCGGTAGCACCACCACCAGGCCTCTACGCCATCTGCTATTTGCCTGTGCACATTGTGGAGCAGACATTACTAACCCACTCCTCCTCCACACTTGTCACACAGTAGCTCATACTGTGTCAGTACACTCAGCAAATACACGTCATATTTGGTTAAAAGTGAAAACTACAATTGTCGACATTCACACACTGTTTTTCTCCTCACACCTAAAAATGGCCACATTATCTACTCATGTGACATGAGTACATTCCAATCACCGGCACACATAGTATACATGCACACTATATTTAGTGATGGCCATGAATGTACTCTGCATATCACACAGAGGGCCATTCATGGTGTGTGATGAAGGCAACAAGAGGCATTGCAGAAGGTCACCAGCTATGATCTTTAGGGATGTGCAGCAGGGACGGATTCGTCCCATTCGGAATTCATATTCGTGGGGGGCCAAATCCGTTGCATCTGTTCTCGGGGGACCCCGATCCGTTCATTAGTTACATATGTATTCGTTTCCCCAAAAAAACCTCATCCCAACCCTTTAAATTTAATTAACTACAACCCCCCACCCTCCTGACCCCCCCCCCAAGACTTACCAAAAGTCCCTGGTGGCACAGTGGGGGGTCCTGGCACGATCTCCTGCACTCGAGCTGTCGGCTGCTGGTATTCAAAATGGCGCCGATAGCCTTTGCCCTCACTATGTCACAGGGACTACCGGTGCCATTGGTCGGCCCCTGTCACATGGTAGGAGCAATGGACAGCTGGCGCCAAGACTTGTCAAAGTCCCTGGTGGTCGAGCAGGGGTCAGGAGTCCCCCCCAAGACTTGCCAAAAGTCCCCGGTGGTCCAACGAGGGTCCTGGCACGATCTCCTGCACTCGGGCCGTCGGCTGCCGGTATTCAAAATGGCGCCGATAGCCTTTGCCCTTACTATGTCACAGGGGCTACTGGTGCCATTGGTCGGCCCCTGTTACATGGTAGGAGCACAAGATGGCGCTCAAGGTTTAATCCAGTCCTCCTCCTTAAGGCAGAATGCTGCAAGAGATTCTGGGTGAGGGGAGGTTTTCTTCAACCTACCAGAAGAACCCAGGCCTAGAAAGCTTGGGGATACCCCAGGGAGTTGGTAGGACCCATTGGCACACCCCATTACCAGTATGTCTACCTGATCCGCCCCCGGTATATCCTGCATCGTGGCTGTCCACATTCCAGACGATCAGCCGGGCCCTGAGCCCACGGGACCCCCTGCCTCTGCCTGCACTGCTGCTCCTTGTCTATGAAGCCTCGGAACACACCTCACCTGTTCTTGAGGTTCGCTGTGTTGTCGTCTGCGATGAGCCTGCCTAGGCATGCAGTATGCCGTGACACTTACACTTGCAAGAACCAATTTGGCTTTAGGAAGACAGAGCAGGTAAAAACAGGTGTTTTTATTGGACCAGGAAGGCCTGGTAAGTGTATCAGTGAGCATAGCTTTTTTTATCGTGTGCGATAATCACCGCAAAAAATAGCACAATCCGTGATATTGCGTGCAATAATAATTATTTCCCCCATAACGCACAGAAAAAAAGGTGTGGTTATTTCCTGCGATAAATCCAGTGATAACGTAAGATAATTTATCGCACGCGGCGCTAGCACACCCCCATTTCCGCCCAAACTCCGCCCATTTGAATATCAGTAGATAACTTGCATTCGCAATTTGCGATGCACTATTTATCGCATGAATTAGGCCGTTATCATGTGCGTCACAGTGTAACGTGCGCGATAACGGCCTAACGTGAAATGATAAATGGCCGTTTATTCCTAGTCTTGCAAAATATCACTTAAATGTACTTTATGATTGGTTTCCTGTTTCATAAACCTTGCCCCAATTTGTCCCACAAAATACAGCAATTTTGGACGGTTGCCACCTAGTCTTTCTACATTAGTAAATCTGTATATTTTCACAGGAAAAACTCCATGGTCATCTGGAACGTTTGAAACAAGACCTAGAAGCTATTTTAGAATGTAAGTGTGAAGAAGAAGAAAATATTGGAGAAGTAAAGGTGAGTGACTGCGGTGTATTGTTCCTGATTAGTGTTATTCTTAGGCACCGTGCATGCTGTGAGCAGGGAAAGAGACTTTGGGGTTGATTCACTACCAGAGTTTTAGGCCTCCGCTAGGCAAACAGGGGCAGAATAACAGATTTATCCTGAATGTCTACTGTTATAAAAGGTGATTATTTGGCAGTTTGTTTGGTTTTTTTTTTACAGTGCCTTGGAAGAGGCACAAAGTTATTCTTGTGGGCCTGAAGAAAGATATTCTGTATATGTAGGAGGAGGAATCCCCATACACTTTCCATTACTGGCCTCTGTTCTTCTTTCAGCCTAGGCCCCCATATCTTCATGAAGATTTTTATCTGCTCCCCCCCAGGTCTCTGTCCAGAATAGATTTACTCCTCCTCAGGCCAGCAAAGGTCCGGTCAGCCCCATTATCTTCTATGAGGGGGAGATTGTCATATTTATTTTCTTTTCCTTTCTTGGAAAATCAAGGAAGCTAGAACAAGCCACAGTCTTTCTTTTTTCTCTGTCTTATTCCACTGAAACAGAAAGAATTCTTCGGAAAGAGATTTGAAAGGGTTCTATCTCAACATATTTTTTCTGCTTTTAAATAGACAGGATTGTCATCGGTGTAGCACATAACAGCACTTGTTTATTTACAAGTAACTTTGCTAAATCCTACTTACTACTCAAGTAACGTAACACATAAAACACTTGTTCTCCCACCTCCACCCTTCGTACTTCATGATCACAATACATTTCACATATATACACTGTCTAGACCTATCCTGTACACATATATTCACATTCTTGCACTCACTCCACATGTAGCCAAAATTATCTTTATTTAGAAGTAGAAAACAAAATTAATTACTTTTAAAATGTTCCCTCTTCCGGTGGGGAGAAGACAAAGGATCCTGGTGCCCCTTGGTGGGGGGGGAGGAGGTTGAGCGTCCTCTCTCCATCTCTGAGGACCTCCTCCTTTGTCTGCTGCTCCTGGAAATGGAGCAACAAATTGTCATAGTGAGTCTGGAAAATTTTTAAAAAGGCACTAATTCAGGATGCCTCACAGACAGCACAGAAAGCAGCATGTGCAAATCAGGATGGCAGCCCGTACGACTGTGCTTCCAAAAGAGGACCTCTCCTCCCCTCCATGGCAAGTCCCAGGTAATCCATTAATACATTCACGTGCTGCAAGCCTATAAAACTGGAAGACACTGATCCTTTAGAGAGGCTGCTGCATGCTCTGGGCAATCAAGAAAGCATAGAAAAAGTAAGATACAAGGGGGTGATAGTTACACTTATGAGCAGGAGCAAAGAATAGAAATGGCAGGATGCACAGAGTAGAGAACAGATATGCAGGGGTACATATACAAAGGATGAATCAATACCTATGTGCCTTATATGAAAGGTCATGCAGGTACATCAAATGAACCCACACAAGTGGACTTTCATAATTTCACAGCACACATACTTTTTACCTGCATAGCAAAAAGTTTCCTAGGAGCATGGCTGAAAACTACGGGGCAGATTTTAAAAGCCTACGTGCATAAATCCAGGTGGATTTACGCGCGCCGGGCCCATTTTTAAAAGGCCCGGCGGCGCACATAAAGCCCCGGGACACATGTAAGTCCCGGGACTTGAAAAAATGGGCGGTCTAGGGGCGGAGCGATACGGAGGCATGGCCAGAGGTCTCCGAACGGCCGCTGAGCCAGGGGATCGCGCGCCGGCACTCGGCCAGCGCGCACAACTAATAAAATAAAGTTAGGGGGGTTTTAGGTAGGGCTGGGGGGGTGGGTTAGGTAGGGGACGGGAGGGGAAGGTGGGGGGAGTGGAAGGAAAGTTCCCTCCGAGGCCGCTCCGATTTCGGCCTCGAAGGGAACGGGGAAAGCCATCGGGGCTCCCCTAAGGCTCGGCATGTGCAAGGTGCACTAGTGTGCAATCCCTTGCGTGCGCCGACCCCGGATTTTATAACATGTGTGCGCGGCTGCGCACGCATGTTATAAAATCGGGCGTATATTTGTGCGCGCCGGATTGCACGCACAAATGTACGCCCACGCGTACGTCTTAAAATCCAGCCCTATGTGCATATCACAATTTAAAAAATGAATGTGCATAGTAGGCATGCTGCTAACATTCATACTTAATGCTGTTGTTTGACATCATTAAAGTGTATGTGTCTGCTTTTAACCGATCTTCAAAGAGTGCACACAGATAACTTGAAGTCAGTATTTGGCCATGGGCAGTCCAGCTAAGGTATCTGAATAAACTTGGGATATTCAGTGGGGTAGCTTTGCTGCTGAATATACCTATATAATCAAAGTTATCTGAATAAGTTTATCCAGATAATTTTAGGCCTGCTTTGCAGCATAACCAGACTTATCTGGTTAAGTTAGCAAGATAAGTCAGCCCTGACCTGGAAAGAAATTTAGCTGGATAAAGCAGCGGCATGAATTCCAAACCCAGTGGTTTGTCTAAGTCTGAACTTATATAATCATATAGAGAACTGTTGTTCTATCACTGTAAATAAAGAACTACTTTTTTTGTTGTATTTATTACCTTAATATTTTGTACGTTTCACAGTTATTCTCAATGCCTACACAACCAGTGGAAATTGTTTAATAAAATATTTTTCTATTCCATCTGAAATTTATTTTGGAGTAGGTTGAAGGTTTCATACATGTGTGTAGGCGTCCCTGCACTGTTATGCAATTATAATTATTAACCTCCTACCACCTCCGTGCTGTACTTTTTATGTTATATATTTTTTTAAATTTTAAATATAAAGTCCCAAAGGTTTCAATCCACGATGTTGTTGGCTGGATATTAAACTTATAGCTTGAGCTAAGAGATAATCATTTTTAAGGCGAGTACCTACCAATGCTGTGTGCTTTTTACTTGTAAGTCTCAATCCTGACATGCTACGTGTTTCAGACTTCGCGTCTTTCTTCAGGGGAGTATCTTCTGTGAAAAGAGCTCCAACAAACAGGATTATTACCTCTCTATATCTTTATATTCAAGCTGCCAAGATCAGGTGTAATATTCTCCTCTGCCGTTCCGTCCAGCGTGACACCGTGGATATCTACTGGACCTGTTCAAACCCATCTTAAATACTTGAACAAAAGCATACTTATTAACCAATAAGTAACCTTCAAATTTAAACGCGCCTATCAGGAGCTTTATCACTAAACATTTCAACTAATCAGCTGCCGACACATCTATATACTGTGGCACTCGCTGCTCTCCATAATCAAGGCATTCTCATCGGACCTGACAGAGAACTGTGAATTGTATGCTTTGTTGTTTTATACTGTCAAACGGACCTGGTGGAGCACAATATCTGTCCAAGCGCCGGATCACTGATTTTGGTAGTCGAAAAAAACTACCTAATGGCTCTACAGTAAAGTGTTCAGATTGAGTTCGTCATTCATGCCTCTTGAGGCGGATGATTTCAATGTATAAATCCAGAAAGCTTCACTATAATTTAACTTGACTCTGATGTCCCCGCCCCGTGTCGGCATGTGAATTTGCTCTAAAATCGTCCATTTCAATTCGGCAATGGTGTGGCCCGCATCCTTCAGATGGTGAACCATGGGAGCTGTCATTTTTTCTGTATTAAACCGTGATTTATGTTCACCCAATCTAACTCTTATTGAACGAGTGATGCGTCCTATATACATTTTTGGGCACAGGCACACAGCATAAATCACATTAGTGGTGTTGCAATCTGTACTTGATCTCCTCCTGACTCTATACTTTGTGACTGGATCATCCCATTGTAGTCCTGTCAGTGCTTGGGTGCACCAACTACAGTGGCCACACATCGGATGGCCTGTTACAGTGTCTGTTGGTACCGTAGGGCTGAGTTGAGCATGTACTATTTTATCCCTAATATTTCTGCCCCGTGTGGTGGCAAACAGTGGAAATTCTTTGAACACGTCATGAAGAGTGAGCACGTGCCAATGTTGATTGATTGCAGTAGTAATAATTCCAACTGCTGTCGACTGTTGTAGTACACATGTTAATCTTGCCTCTTCTTATTTTGTTTTATATAGTAGTAGTTGTTGATGGTCACTGAACTTGGCTCGTCTGTATGCGCGAGTGATAGACTTCTGAGGATATCCTCTCTCACGAAATCTACCTTGCAGGATACTTGCTTGTTCTTCAAAGCCTTCTTGTGTAGAACATATATGTCTTGGTCGAAAATATTGGCTCACTTGGAGCCCCATTTTAAAGCTTAATGCGTGATGGCTTGAAAACCTCAACAGGTCATTGCGATCTGTGGATTTGCGATGAATAGTGGTCTGGAACTGTCCATCCTGTACATCTATGGCCACATCCAAAAAAGTGATGTGTTGCTTTGAAGTTTGTGCAGTAAATTCCAAATTAGGATCTACTGTGTTCATCCATTCATGGAAACTACGTAAATGGGTACTTGATCCTTCCCATATGAAAAAGATATCAACAAAACAATACCAGCATTTGATGTTTTTCCACCACTGTGATGTAACTATGTGAATCTCCTCGAAGTGGGCTACATATAAGTTCGCCACTGCTAGCGCTAATGGGGACCCCATGGGAATACCATGGATTTGATGATAACATTCTTCGCCAAACCAAAAGTAGTTGTTAAATAGTACTATTTTAGCCAGTTCTATTAAAAAACTGGTTTTAATTCTTTGGGATGTGCCCCGTTGCGCTAATACGTCCTCAACTATCCCCAGTGCGCTAGCCTGCGGGATAGTCATATATAAAGAACTGATGTCCATAGTGACCATGTTCATATCCTCCTGGTTAACCTCCACCAAGTTTAATAATCTTAGAAAATGTGCTGGGTCTTTTACATATGAAGCAACTTGCTGTACATAGGGCTGTAGGAAGATATCAATGAGAATGGCCACCGGTTCTAATGCTGATCCATTTTGTGACACTATAGGTCTAATAGGAGGTGACTCCATACTCTTGTGTATCTTTTGGCACTGAATATATAACCGGTTTCCTCGGATGTGCCACTGTGAGAAAATATTTTTCCTTCTGTGTGAGGCCCATTTCTCTCTGGATCACTTCGTCTAATTTCGCTACCAATGTCATTGTGGGTCATTCTGTTCTAACTGATAATATTTGGTATCTTGTAAATGGGACATTAATTTGTCTCTATACGTTTCCTTGTCCTGGATCACCAGAGCTCTCCCTTTTATCCGCTGGTTTAATCATGATTAGTGTGGAATTAGACAAACTCTCAAGTGCCTCCTTTTGTACTTGTAAATTTTGTGACCATCTGACTGCTTTAGATTCATAAGTGGACAGATCCTTTAGTACTAATTTGTGGAATGTCTGTATATGTGGATCTAATGTACCCAGGGGTATCCAATTGGACCTGGGTTTAACCACTGACATATCTGAACTTACTTCTTGTTTGTCTGAAAAATATAACCGCAAATTTAATTTGCGAACAAATCTCTGGATAGAAATTTGACTTTTAAATTCGTAATGTCTAGTAGGTATAAAGGAAAGTCCTTGGTTTAATACTGCCAACTGTGCTATGGTCAAGGGAATGGACGATAAATTCACTACCGCCAATCCAGCTACATTATTCTCCAGTACTATCCCTTGACCACCATCTGGTCATTTTTTCTGCTGTTGTCCAGTTTGGCGTGGTTCTAATGCCTCTCCTTGATCTGGTCTTCAAAGTATAGAGTCAGGAGGAGATCAAATACAGGTTGCAACTCCGCTAATGTGATTTATGCTATTGTGTGCTCGTGCCCAAAACTTTATATAGGACACACCACTCGTTCAATAAGAGTTAGATTGGGTGAACATAAATCACAGTTTAACACAGAAAAAATGACAGCTCCCATGGTTCACCATATGAAGGATGCGGGCCACACCATTGCCGAATTGAAATGGACGATTTTAGAGCAACTTCATATGCCGACACGGGACGGGGACATCAGAATCAAGTTAAATTACAGTGAGGCTTTCTGGATTTATACATTGAAATCATCCACCCCAAAAGGCATGAATGACGAGCTCAATCTGAACACTTTACTGTAAAGTCATTAGGTAGTTTTTTTTGACTACCAAACTCAGCGATCCGGCACTCGGACAGATATTGTGCTCCACCAGGTCCGTTTGACAGTATAAAACAGCAGAGCTTGCAATTCACAGTTCCCTGTCAGGTCCGATGAGACCGTCTTGATTATGGAGAGCAGTGAGTGCCACAGTATATAGATGTGTCGGCAGCTGATTAGTTGGAATATTTAGTGATAGAGCTCCTGATAGGCGCGTTTAAATTTGAAGGTTACTTATTGGTTAATAAGTATGCTTTTGTTCAAGAATTTAAGATGGGTTTGAACAGGTTCAGTAGGCATCCACGGTGCCACACTGGACAGAATTGCAGAGGAGAATATTACACCTGATTTTGGCAGCTTGAATATAAAGATATAGCGAGGTAATAATCCTGTTTGTTGGAGCTCTTTTCACAGAAGATACTCCCCTGAAGAAAGACGCGAAGTCTGAAATGTAGCGTGTCAGAATTGAGACCTACAAGTAAAAAACACACAGCATTAAGGAAGTTGGAAGGTACTCGCCTTAAAAATGATTATCTCTTAGCTCAAGCTATAAGTTTAATATCCAGCTAACAACATCGTGGATGATGAAATCTTTGGGACTATATATTTAAAATTAAAAAAAATATATAACATAAAAAGTTCAACACGGAGGTGGTAGAAGGTTAATAATTATAATTGCATAACAGTGCAGGGACGCCTACACACATAAGAACATAAGAAGAACATAAGAACATGCCATACTGGGTCAGACCAAGGGTCCATCAAGCTCAGCATCCTGTTTCCAACAGTGGCCAATCCATGCCATAAGAACCTGGCAAGTACCCAAAAACTAAGTCTATTCCACATGTATGAAACCTTCGACCTACTCCAAAATAAATTTCAGATGGAATAGAAAAATATTTTATTAAACAATTTCCACTGGTTGTGTAGCCATTGAGAATAACTGTGAAACGTACAAAATATTAAGGTAATAAATACAACAGAAAAATAGTTCTTTATTTACAGTGATAGAACAACAGTTCTCTATATGATTATATATTATTGGATCACTGGTTTGAGGTGTTGATTTATATATAAGTCTGAACTTAGCCGGACAAAACATTTGAATATGGACCTCCTTGAATCTGAACATTACCTGGGTTTGTGTGGGCTGAAAGGTTAGGTTTCCTATTGAAATTTTCCCTACAATATAACGAAAAAAAGACAGAGCTAAGCAACAGAAAAAGTATCTGCTTTTTCATTGCTTGTAACAAAGGACCTTGCCCAAAGCAAAGAGAAGAAGCACCACCACTGTATAAACACAAAAAGAGAAGGCAGGATCATAAACTGTGCAAAAGCTGGACCAAATGGCACACACGAACAAGACAGGAGGACATAGCAAATGCCACACTATCAGGCTGAAGACTCTGCAGCACATGCACAAAGATTAAGATTGCATTAGAGGTTTATTTTAAGATACAAAGCCAAAATGGCTTCCAACTTATGCACTGCAGCTAACTTAACAGAAAGTAACAAGTCTTACTGTCAGTCCAGATCTTTTGTACAGCAGAATCCTTCCAGCAACAGTACATGCACACATAACAATTCAATAGCTCATGAATACATAGGTGGTAGAAATTACGGGTCTCTTCCAGATGGTATCCCAGCACACCTTTTGAGTCCCCAGAGGACCAATCCAGATCCTCAGGGGCGGGGCCATATGGTGGGCTCTCTTTAGGCTGACTTTGACTTTCTCTGAGCCATTCTATGGCTTAGTGCACAGCACACAGGTCCCGTACTAAGCAGAGCCCAGTTTAAGACCAGGAAATATAACTTTTCCCCCGAATCACACCAGCATGACAGAGATAGACACCACATAAGAAGAATTTGTAGACACGAAAACAAGGTGCTGTGGTGGGCAGTGAAATATTCAGCAAAATACTTGTGGGGTGGATCTTCTCAACCAGTCACAGTAATTCCTTGGCTGAGGAATGTCACTGCAGTGACAACATTAAAAGTAAGTTGGAAGGGGATGTAAATAGGAACAAATCCTTGCATGGCTGTGAATGCAGGTTCTTGGTGCTGGATCCTAGCCCTCGTTCCATTTGAACTGGAAGCTCAAAGGAGCAGGAAGGAACTGCTGGGTCAAAAACTAAGCCATTCTTTTGGAGGCTCTCCCAGCAATAATGTCTGCTCTCTTTTTTTTTCTTCTGCTCCGTCTTTCTTTCTTTCCTGTTTCTATTCTTCTTTATATGATCTGTACTTTTGAGTTTCACAACCGAAAAACTATGCTTTTTGCAAAGTATATTATTGGAAGATGCTTAAACTCAATATAAAAAAGCGAAAAAGTAATTAGTAATAGATTTATACGATAAAACGTTTTGAATCTGTTTACTGATTTTATGTTCCCACTGACTGAATTCTATCCCTGGGGCATGCTGTTGTCTCACCTTTTAAATTAAGTAGGATGGGTGGGTCCTAGGGAGAGTGCCAGCTATGTATGGTTCAGACCTCAAGATGCGGATAAAGTACAATCAGAAAACCTTATCAGGAATGCTTCCTCGTTGCCTAGTCTCAGTTGAGTGTGATTTTCATGGCTTTCTGATATTTAAGTGGTGAAGTATTGACATCTATGAAGATGAATGATGTGAAGCAGTGGTGATTTTCTGCTAGACCCTCAAACCTTTTTGAACTGCAGCAAATTCTCTTTACTTGCATTTGCTGCAATTCAAGGCTCTGTGGACATGATCATCTCCAGATGCCACGCATTTTAGGCATCTCACAAGATCAGCATTTAAAAGTGCAAGCCTGTGAGTTTTAAAAATGCTTTGTGGATGGGGCAGGGATGGGACAGTGCACATCTCACCGTTGGCTGAGAAGAGGAAGGAGGTGGTGATGACCGTTTTGTCCATGGGCAGCTGGCAGTGCTCCTCCTGCTGGTCACTGAAGAGAGGAAGAAAGGAGTGGGCTCTAATAGAGATCATCCCGCCAATTATGGAAGAGAGGAAGCAGGTCTGCAGCCACCACCATAGGTAGGCAGAGATGAGGAGGAGAAATAAGGTCTTAGGAGGAGGGCAGAAGCAAGAAGATCTATGCAAGCACCCATCTCCTGCCTCCCATCACCACCTGATCCAGCAGCTATTCTTTTAGAATATCACCCCTGATGTGGACAACATATATTCAAGATGGTGAAGCAACTGATATTTATAGAGGTGAGTATGAAGATACCATGAAGGTCTATGGAAGTGAATGATGTAGTCAGGAGGGCATTCATGTTCAAATTCACAAAGGAGAATGATGTGGTTAGGAGGGTGATGCAACTGAAGTCTATAGACTTAAATTGTGTGATTTGAAAAGTGGATTTTTATAAGGGTAAGAAACTTTACCTAACTGTAACACCCCCCCCCCCCCATCTCAACACCAGGGCACCTAAAATGATGAGAACTTCCATCCTTTTATGATGAAAGTCAGTTTCTCAAATGTATTTTGTGAGTTCAGACATTTGGGTCATGCAGATGGTGAAGTGGAAGAAGCAGTGTGGTAGAAATTTTTTCTTCCTGGCTGGTACAGGGAGAATATAGCCATTTCTCCTCTCCATGAACCTGGTGCCCACATTTCTCTACAAATGTATAAATACTTTTTCACCAAACAGAACATAAGGTGGTTGTGGGTTCTGAACCACCAGCCCCGGTAGTGGTGACCAGGAGCTCTGTAGAAAAAGCTGTTTTACCTGTAAGGACCTGGGAAAGCTATAGTGGTGTTGCCTTCCCAGGTTCTGTGGACTGGGCTATGCCCAGCCAGGCTCCCACTGATTAGAGGGCAAGCCACCCTATTCACCCAGCTGTGTGCTAGCCAGCAGAGATTTTTCTGCTGGCACAATGTCTCCTAAGCTTCCAGTGCTGGGTTAGAACAAAGCAGCACAGAATTATAATGAGGTGGATTGGGTCTCTCTCCTTAGATTACCTGGTAAGGGGATACTGCATCTTCTTGAATAATCTGGTTGTTCTCTGCAAACTGTAAGTCATGAAGCATATATTTAGTTTCTCCCTTTTGTCTTCTACATTAAAGAATATTGAAAGTGCAGCTATTGTGTTGTTTTGGTAATACCCTGACAGATTGTGACAGCCCTCTTGGAGAGACCCAACAATTTAAAATTGTTTTCTCTTTTTTTTTTTGGCTGGAACTGAAAATTCCTTTTTTTTTTTTTTTTTTAAGACACCTATGGAGAGGGAGAATATTTCAGCAAGTTTGAGCTTGGTGGAGCTAGGACTTTTTTTTTTTTTTCCTTTTCTTGGTTTTTATTTTGTGCAGCCAGCTTTAACATTGCTAAAGAGTAGACCACGCCCTTAATCAACTGGTCAAGGAACCCAGCTTTCAGGGGTGTGTAAGGAAAAAGAATTTTAATTCTACTAGGTAGCTGCTGAAGTTAAATGTAGTCTTCTTTTTTCTCTCTCTGCCCAACTATGACTCCAGCAGAGCAGATTCAATATCCAGCACAACAAGTGCTTACCCTCCAAATGCAATACCAAGAATTGCAGCACACCAATCAGTAGTATGATCCTGCACATGCATATATATATCAAGAACTGCAGAAAAAGAATCAGCAATTAGAAACAGCATATGCATTGTGCTATCAGACATTTAGAAACCATGATACAGACAACTGCCCAGTTCCTAACTTGTTACCCCAGAATGATTTGAGGGGAATAGGGGGCACTACCGAGAGGGCTCCTGCATCAATGCACTTTACAATTTGGACTTTATCCAACGTTCTTTGCAGACAAGGTAAAGAAACTGTGTTGGATAATTATACTACTTACGGAAGATATTCTGGAATGGGCCACCACTTTTTGTGGACCAGGAACCCAGACCCACATGGGTCATGTTTTTCCACGAGTTTAAGAAAATATTCTCTAACTCCTACCAGAAACCTGTGGTTGAGATGGGCTTTTTACAGCTACATCAAGGAACAGGTTCAGTCTTATCATTTTCCTCTACCTTCTGCCAGCTACAAGCAGGTGTGAGTTGGAGTGAAGAACTGTTGTAGCACTAGTTTCATCCAGGATTAAGAGAAAAGATTAAGGATGAGTTGGCTCAGATTGTCCATCCCTTTTCCCTAGAAGAGTTAATCAACACACATATCTGAATTGACACCTGCTTAGGTGAGAAACAAGGAGAAAAACAAGGAATCCTAGGTTGGCTATGCCTTCCCTCAAGGAACCCCTCTGCGGTAGTCTGAGCATGAGAGATTTACATTGTCCCCTCTTGGAGCCCAGTCTCAGGGATGCCTATGGTGAAATGTGGGACACTTTTTCCTGCAGAACCGAGTACACCTTCAAAACAACAGGGCCAGGGATAGGGTAGAATGGATCACATGTCCATACATTCCCAGGTTTCACAAGTTAGGTAAAGAGATCATCTCAAGAAGACTGAAGTAATGGAAAAAACTCAAAAGATTAGTGGCACTTTTGATCTTCCAGTTGGATAAGTTGGACACTATAGTTCTCCCCACCATAGCTAAATTGGATAAGACAGTCTGATCTATTCAAAAAGACCTGTGGGTGGTGATCCATGGCCTCCAAGGGAAGCTGCTGTCAGACTTGGAAGAAACTATAGCAGAAGCTGGATCACCACAGATAATCTTCAGAAACCAGTGTTTGTAGAAGGAGCTTTCATAAAACCAAGGAAGAGAGACTGCTGGCAAAAGGCGAGTTGTGCCGGAGGGAAGAAACCAGCATCAACAAAATGAGCCCCAAGTCACTATGGGATTCTTTGGACCATTGCTTTAGTCAGAGGAAATGAAGTACACCAAGATGGGGTCAGAAGAAGAAGCCTTATCCAACTCCATCCTATCACATGTCAATTGTGCTATACAGATAGCAGGACCATCTTCGCACCTCTCTGGGGTGCTAACTGATGGAAGAGTAATTTGTAAAATGTGCAAAAACACCCCATCTTGATTTTGATTTTTCTTTCTCTTTTCTTTATTCAACCAAAGTGTAAGAATAATATATGCCTCTTAGAATGGAAAGGCTCGAGGGAAAAAGAGTAACAGGCTGACATGGTAAACAGTGGAGGTGCTGTGGGCACCCTGGAATGGCCCATAGAGGCCTTGAGATCCCCATTTGGGAGTAAGGTGTAATGTTGCTATTTTACCTGTGAGGAAGTGGGAAGCTGTAGTATTGTTGCCTTCCCAGGTACTGTGGGGTGCTGTGCCCTGCCAGGCTCCCATTGACTATAGGGTAACCCACAGTATTCACTCAGCTGTTCTTAAGTGCACAACATCTCCTGAGCTTCCAGTGCTGGGTCAGAACAAGGCTGCACCATAGTTTAGTGAGCTGGATTGGGTCTCTGCTCAGATTACCCGGTAAGGCATACTGTATCTTCTTGAAAACTCTAGTTGTTCCCTGCATACTGTAAGTCAGGAAGCTCGTGTTTTATTTCTCTCGTTTGTCTTCTGCTATTGTGTTGTTTTGTTAAGACCCTGACATAGGATAATAGCACTCACAGACTTATTTTCTGGATTTTCCCAGACAGCAACTATGTACATTTTGTGCTGAATACTCAAGAGTTTATGAGATTCACAGCAGAATACAAAATAAACTTCAAAATCTATGTCATACCCAGAAGTTTGGAATACCCTCCTCCCTGCCTACTCTTGAATGGAATTCAGAACCCTCCAGTCCTCTGGTACTCCACATTTTCCTCTCCCCTCATTGTGAGACATGGGATCACATTCCCTCTAGGCATGCACACCCGAACCCCCCCCCCCCAAAAAAAAGCTACTCACAATCTCCTGGCCTCAGGAACCTTTCATCCTTCATTCTGGGCCTCTCCCTCCAGCCATGTGCAGGACTGCCCAGTTTTCTCCACACTCCTGGTTCTATTCGTGTTCCCTTTGTCTCTGAACGCTATCTTCCTCGGAAGGGGGAATCGCCACTACTTCCACTCCTCCTCCCAGTCAGTTCCTCAAAGGGAGGAAATCACAGCTTCTGCAGTCCATGGTCTCAGACCTATTCCCTTGTGGGGAAAAAGCCTCCGAAGGGCCTATTCCTTACTGAAAGGAATCCCAGGTCCCACCCGCTCACGGGCTGGCTAATCCATCCTGGAGGTCCCTCTCTTACCCTGCTCTAACTTAAACAGAACCATTTCCGCCAAACTGACCCAGGATTTATACCCTTCTGGGACATCTGTCAACCAGTCACAACCTCCCATACCCTTAAGTGGAACCCATCATCACCAAAAACACTCGAACTTAGGTTCATGTCCACCCCCCCAACAGCCACAAGCCAGTACTCTGAGATCACACTAAGTGCCATCCTTTGGACATTCCAAAATAATGCAGGCTAAAACATTTGAGCATTTTCCAAAGCCCTTCCAAGAATGGGGATTCCTGGGTCTTCCCCACTCAGAATATTTTGTATTACTAGAATAGAAAAAGACACAATATGGGGGGACTCCCCACATATAGATTTTATATTGTCCTGTAATTCATTTCAAACTGTGACCTTATTGAAAGCAACATAATTAACATAACACCACTAAATGTGGAGAACCAAATCAACGATTACATTTATTTCGCTTTGAATAATTTTACCTTTTAAGTTGAGATAATCGAGGGAAGAATTAAGAACATAAGAATATGCCATACTGGGTCAGACCAAGGGTCCATCAAGCCCAGCATTCTGTTTCCAACAGTGGCCAATCCAGGCCATAAGAACCTGGCAAGTACCCAAAAACTAAGTCCATTCCATGTAACCATTGCTAATGGCAGTGGCTATTCTCTAGGTGAACTTAATAGCAGGTAATGGACTTCTCCTCCAAGAACTTATCCAATCCTTTTTTAAATACAGCTATACTAACTGCACTAACCACATTCTCTGGCAACAAATTCCAGAGTTTAATTGTGCGTTGAGTAAAAAAGAACTTTCTCTGATTAGTTTTAAATGTGCCACATGCTAACTTCATGGAGTGCCCCCTAGTCTTTCCACTATCCGAAAGAGTAAATAACCGATTCACATCTACCCGTTCTAGGCCTCTCATGATTTTAAACATCTCTAACATATCCCCCCTCAGCCGTCTCTTCTCCAAGCTGAAAAGTCCTAACCTCTTTAGTCTTTCCCCATAGGGGAGCTGTTCCATTCCCCTTTATCATTTTGGTTGCCCTTCTCTGTACCTTCTCCATTGCAATTATATCTTTTTTGAGATGCAGCGACCAGAATTGTACACAGTATTCAAGTTGCGGTCTCACCATGGAGCGATACAGAGGCATTATGACATTTTCCGTTTTGTTCACCATTCCCTTTCTAATAATTCCCAACATTCTGTTTGCTTTTTTGACTGGATTTACACCAATTATGGATTTTTACACCAATTATGGATTTTTGACTGGATTTACACCAATTATGTACCAAGAGAAAAAATTACATTATCCTTTCACTATAAGCATTAACTTTAAGCATCAAGTACCATTAATGTACAAATGTTAATGCAATGGGCAGCCTGTACCATCTGCTAGAGTAGAGAGCATTCGGGCCGATACAGTGGAGCGCACTGTTAGCCCGGGTTTGGCCGTGCGTTTTCGACGCGCTAGCATTACCCCTTACACAGTAAGGGGTAATAGCGCTTCGAAAACGCGCAGCCAACCCCCCCAAAACTAATAGCGCCCGCAACATGCAAACACATGTTGATGGCCCTATTATTTATTCCCGCGCGATCCAGAAAGCAAAATGTGCAGCGAAGCCGCACATTTTACTTTAAAAAATTAACGCCTGCCCAAAGTCTGGCGTTAATTTCTGCCAGCGCCGGGAAAGTGTACAGAAAAGCAGAAAAAACTGCTTTTCTGTACACCCTCTGACTTAATATCATAGCGATATTAAGTCGGAGGCCCCAAAAGTAAAAAAAAAAGTAAAAATTTTTTAAAAAATCTAAAAAATCTGCCTGCGGCCCGCGGGTCGGAAGGCGGACGCTCAATTATGCCAGCGTCCATTTTCCAAACCCGTAGCTGTCAGCGGGTTTGAGAATTGACACTGGAAAAATTGAGCGTCGGCTGTCAAACCCACTGACAGCCGCCGCTCCTGTCAAAAAGGAGGCGCGTCCCTAGCGCCTCCTTTTACCGCGGGCCCTAATTTGCTTAGGCCACCCTCCTGAATCGCGCGCCCAGGAGAGTGGCCTGTGCACGCACCGGCAGAGCAGGCGCTCGCCGGCTTTCCTGCGCGTTTTTCTGTATCGGCCTGATTGTCAGGTGAAAATGTGAAAGAAGACATTGTAACTGGTGGAGTTTGGCTTTAATGGGACAGGAGGTGAGCAAGGAGAGAAAGAAAGTCAAGACATAGCTGTATAAGATGATGTTCACTGCTCTATTTTGGAACACAGTTCTTCAGTGCTGTAAAGAAATTTAAAACCTCTAAGAGTATATTCAAAGATTAAAAGTATATTCATAGGGTTTTTTTCTAATTGTATCTGTATTTCAATTTAGAATTACACAGAGATCCAGAGACAGAAAATTGTATCTGAATTTGAAGAAATGCTTCAGTTTCTGAATAATAAGCAATTGGACATTCTCAACCAGCTTGAAAAAAAAGAGGAATATATTCTAAACAGGATAAGAGAAAATGTGGTCAGGTTAGAAGCAAAAAGTCTGTCCATCAAAAACCTGATTACGGAGATAGAGGAGAAGTGTCAGCATGCAGGAGCTGAATTTTTGAAGGTGAGATAATCAAGATTTCAATACTTGTTTGCAGAACTCTCCCTCCTGCCATAAAACTGATGTTCATATATCTAAGAAGGATTTTATCATTATAATTGTTTGTTTATTGTTATTTATTTAAAAGACATAATAAAAATGAAGCTGACTTATTTGGCTTTCTAATACAATTTTAAGGGAACTTTGGTATGATACTGGACACCAACCAGTGCTTGAAAAAGACTGAATGGATTCAAACCTCTCAAAGTGCCTGATGAATTAAAGGGCTTTCACAGTTTTGTGTTTGTGGAAAATGTGTTTAGTGCTGTATGTGTCGTAAGGGACAGACTGTCTCACAGTAAAGGGATGCGGCTCCAATGTTTATCACCAAAACTAAATTCAAACTAGGCCCATAAGAATATTACATGTCATTACATTTGTCTCCAGCTTACCTACAATGATAATGTGTGTAATACATATTTTAATTAATTAAATGTATGAGTAAGCTTTCAAAGAAAATTATCACATAAGAAACATAAATAGTCTGTTGTATTTGCAAACATTCTGTTTTATAAACATCGAAAGTACCTGCACATTTGTAAAGGGGCAGTGTAGAGGCTTTCCAGGGTAGAGTGAAAAGGATGCATGGAAGTTGCTATTTTATAAGAGAGATTCACATATAAATATTGCATTTGATATCGGACGTCTGTAGTCTGCGTTTTTTGGATGGGATCTCTGGGTGAACTGGTGAGGGTTCAGGATGAAGAGCTAGAGGATCTAGCACAACAAGAGATGGACTGGGTGAACTGGCAGAGGTACTGATTTCAAATCCATGTGCAAGAAAATATTCGCATGCACATTATAAAACTTCTTTTACGCATAGATGCTCTAATTTTTAAGGAAGCTAAAATATGCGTTTGTGTGTTTATAAAACAGATAGAAAAGTAAGCGCTTTCATTGTAGTGAAAATATATGCGCATTGTCAAACATACGCACGCACGTTCGGAACATAAGTACCCGATATTTTATAAACAGCACAGCTCCCATTGTGTAGTTTATCATATACTAGGATACATCTCCACAGGTCCACTTACATGCACACATGCCGTACCACGAATAGGTTTGAAAGTTATCCTATTAGTGTTACGTTCTGCATGCTGTTTTCCTTCCCCCCAGCTTTACTTTCTCATCCCATGAAATTTTTGGTTTTTAGATTCATTAACTCTTTGTGTCAGAATTAAGCTTGCCCAAATGGTGTTTCACACCAGATTTTCAGGAGATGCCAGAGGCCAAGAGGGCTTGGATACAGGTATCTGTGCACACAATTCCAGAAAGAAGGCTCCTTTAGTTCTGCGTGAAACCTTTTGAAAAGTTTCCACATCTCCATTGAGGAGCTTGGAATGTTTTATAGAGCAGGGCTCTTTAAATTTGAAGCCCTACTTTATATTCCATTAGCTTCCACATATTTTTGTAACATTTTAGTCTGCTTTCCAAAGAGAGGGAGGCTTACCTTGTGTGTGTATATACAGTGTATATATATATATATATATATATATATATATATATCTGTCCCCTCTAACAACATTCCTATATTGTGAAGAGGTATACGCAAGAAAAACCCAGAATACCGTAAGAGACCGGATCAAGAGATCTGGCCCGGTGCCCCTTAATTCCCAGACATCAGAGAATCCTGGTTCAGCTGGAGGCCCCTGGGAAGGTGTTTTTCTAACAAACAGTTAGTGTGGAGTAAACGTGGTCACACAGGGGAGCGGATACAAGAACAGGAAGTATGAGACCAAAAAGATAAAGCTGTTCCAAATAAACATAAGTAAATCCAATTTAATCTTCAAAAAGCAGTGTTTATTTCAAGCATCAAGGCGATTTCTCTTAGAAAGATTCAGTCCCCGTCCCCCCCCCCGAATCAGCTATGTCATTCTTGACACCCAGGACTTGCGTAGCGCATATCATGATATTATATCGCAAGCATTGCAATATAGTTGTCTCATTAATGCAGTACCCCCAACTGTCCTGGCTGTCAAAACATTGATGCATTCGACTTCTGCCTTGTTATCTGATCTAAATACAACATGTCTATTGGACAAGTCATCTCCCCAGATGCTGACCGTTATAATGATAGGGAACAGCTTGAGAAATGTTATGTCTCGCTTTGTTCCATAGGTGTGCCAAGTCTCCGGCCATGGTTTGGCACACAGGCACCCCTGTAATAAATGCCAAAAATGCTCCTTATTGTACCTGGGGTGGGGGTCTGGCCACGTCTTCAATCCATTGAAATATTGAAGGAACTGCTCCCAAACTTTTAAAATCACACCGTATGGGGGCTGTAACCCTGATGTGGTGATACTTTTTTTTTTTTTTTTTAATTCCTGCTGTGGCATTCACTGGTTGCCAGATAAATATCTGACCCATTGGACTCACACGGCAAGCAAAACTAAGTAAACCAGTCAAGGACTGCAGTTGTCTTTAAAGTGGTCTTCTTTGCATTCCTGACTGCTGCTATCACTTCTCTCAGCTTCTGAAGCTTTTCTAGGGGAAGCCTAGATACTCTCTCTCTCTTGCATTGAGTTCAGTGCCCAAGAAAGCAATGGATTGTGCAGGACCAACTGTTTTCTCCGGTCATAACGGGATGCCGAATTTCGAAGCTATGCTCTTAAACACCTGCAGCAAGGATGAATCCCCCGTGCATCCCTTTACCAATGAAAAAGAAGTCATCAAGGTAGTGTACCACTTCCTGGCATCCCGATGTACGCTCCAGTACCCAATGCAGAAATGAACTAAACATTGCAAAATATGCGCATGATATGGAGCAGCCCATCGGCATCCACTTTTCGAAATAGTACTGTCCCTCAAAACTTAATCCCAGGAATCGAAATGAGTCGGGGCAGACTGGCAACAGCCGAAAGGCAGATTCAATGTCTGCCTTCACTAGGTGGTTTTCTGGGCCACAATGCTGCAGAATAGCGATAGCTTGGTCTAAGGATGCATATTGAATAGTACATAACTATGGGTCAATCTGATCATGACTGACGGGTCTGCCGGGTATGAAAGGTTATGAATAAGGCGAAATTTCCCTGGTTCTTTTTTTTTTGGGGGGGGGGTATTACTCCTAGTGGGGATATGAATAGGTCATTGAATGGCAGATTTGCAAAGGGACCAGCTATCCTCCCTAACTGGACTTCCTGTTGTATCCTGGACCTGGCAATATCTGTATGTATTCTTATTGACACAGAGTTGTTCACTGAGGACATAGGTGAAGGGGATATAAAAACCCTGCAGGAAACCTGCAGTGATTATCTGGGCATGCCTCTTATGGTGGTACTGCTCCAACCAAGGAAACATCTCTTTAAACTTGACTGGAGACGGGGCCAGGGTCATCAACTGCCCACTGGGGCTGCTGGGATTGATACATGCGATCCCTTGGCATTTTTTCACTGTGATGCTGCGTGTGAGGCTCCACAGTTGGTACGGGCATGGCAACACTTGCAGGGGTTCCAGTTGCAGTTCCTGGTATTGAATTGCCCTCATATTGTGCGCCTCCCATTACCACTGTTAGGGCCTTTTCTCCCTGAATGGGCTTGCTGTGTGAAAAAGCCTCTCAGCCTGAAAAGGCCTAGGTAAAGTCATTTCATCCAACCACAGGTCAACTACTCTGTGCCTCCGTGTTACAGAGCTGACCTTTGCCATGCTTTTCCTAAATTTTGTGTCATAGTTCAACCATGACCATCCGCCAAAGCACTTATGGGCACATATTTTGGTATCCAGGTACCATATAAAGAATGGAGCCTGATCGGGCTCACGCTCTACCACGACACTCAAAAATATGAAAGGCAGACACACAATTGTGTATATTCCTATGTATCCTAGGCTTTTTATCTTTTCCGTCCCCCGCTGTGTCCTTCTCTTTCTGTTCACTACCCTCCCCGTCCTGGTCTCTGATCAGAAGTGAAAACATGTCTATAAATTCTCGTCTCCAAATCTTTTTCTTAGGTTTTTTGGGGACCCTGCCAGCTAAGGTGTTAACCCCACACAGTACCTCCTCTTTCATTCTGCTCACTTGATAAGGTACAGGTATGGTGCTTTCAGCCTTGCTGCTAGCTTGACTGTCAGTATTTGGCACCGGAGCTGTTTTCCATACATCACCCACTGATATGGCCTTACTTGCTGACCTCTTTCTTTTAAATGCTTTTAGTGCATGTTTCATGACGTTGGCCAATGCCAGCTCGTCATCACTGTCACTATCTTTTTAGGGCCTGATGTAATTGCAGTATTTCCTTTTCATAGGTAGGGCTGTTACTGTTTGAGTCTGGCAGTTAGTGTGCTCTGGCAGGAGTAAGCAAACTGAGGGGTGGGCCCCTTGGGGGGAGCTTGAACAATCCTGAAGGGATGCTCAATCAGGGAAGAAAAAAAATGGCTACACTGTTCAGTCTTGGTGCCATGGATGCATTGCAAGCTCAGGAGGGAGGGAATTGCCAGACCTTAGTGATGGTGAACTAGTGATTTTCACTTGGATTGACGGTATATAAGACCTCTAAATAAATTAAATATATTTGTAAGCATGCCAGAGCTCAGCCATGCATTTCTATTGGTGGGCCAAAGAAAGGAGTTGCTTCTGCTGTTGTAGGCCCAGGTGGGGAACTGCTTCCTCGGTGTCAGTACTGGACATGGGAACAGCCACTGTGGTGTTCCACAACCTAGGAAGACCTGCCACCCTCAGGCATCCACCCAGGAGTTCCTACTGCTGCCAGGTTCCTACCCAGGAAGAGAGTTCACATCTATTGCCTGCCAAAGGAGGTTGGGGAGGAGAATGGGGAGTGAGGCCAGAGAGCATGAGGAAGTGGAGCGGAGAGAGGGAGGAGATGTGGGAGGCAGAATAAAGGCAGAAAGTGTAAGAAGTTAAGGAAATCAAAACATGAGAAAATAAAAACTTAAGAAAAATACAGAAATTGAGAGAAAATTAGGACAAAGTAGTGAAAACTCTAAAAAGAAAAAAACCCTACAAATGTGGGTAGAGGGGATGGAACATTTCTCAGCTTCTAAAAAAGATTTTGGCTGGTACCTAACCTTTTTGAAAAATGTTCCAGCCTTTACAATTGTGGTGTGTGACCTGTGTGACTGGGTGTGGTGTGGAGTGTCTTGTCTGGTGTGCTTTTCTCTGTGAGTGTGATCTATGTCTCTGTATCAGGCCGATTCAGTAAAGTCCGCGGGAGAGCAGACGAACGCCCGCTCTCCTGGCGCGTGCACCGGCCACTCTCCTGTGCGCGCGATTCAGTATGCAAATTAGGTGGTGCGGTAGAAACAGGCAAAAGGAGGCGCTAGGGACACTAGCGCGTCCATAGCTGCTCCTTTTAGCCCGGAGCGGCGGCTGTCAGCGGGTTTGACAGCCGACGCTCAATTTTGCCGGCGTCGGTTCTCGAGCCCGCTGACAGCCACGGACTCGGAAACCGGACGCCGACAAAATTGACCATCCGGTTTTCGGCCCGACAGCCACCGGCCCATTTTAAATTTTTTTTTTTTTACTTTTTTTACCCTTCAGGACCTCCAACTTAATATCGCCATGATATTAAGTCAGAGGGTGCACAGAAAAGCAGTTTTTACTGCTTTTCTGTGCACTTTCCCGGTACCGGCAGAAACTAGCGCCTACCTTTGGGTAGGCGCTAATTTCTGAAAGTAAAATGTGCGGCTTGGCTGCACATTTTACTTACTGAATCGCGCGGGCATACCTAATAGGGCCATCAACATGCATTTGCATGTTGAGGGTGCTATTAGGTGCCGCGGGTTGGACGCGCGTTTTCTGCCCCTTACTGAATAAGGGGTAAGGGAAAACGCGCGTCCAATAGCAGGCTCGTGTCTCTCAGGGCCTGGGTGGGTTGTGTCCATGCCTTTTTCTATGTCTGTGATGTTTCTGTGTGAGTCTTCTGTCTGGAGGTGATGTGTTTTTTTTTTTTGTCTAAGTGTGATATGTCTATCTAAGCCTGTCTGGGGTGTTGGGTTTCTGTCTCTCTGTCTGAGGGGGGGTGAGGTGTCTGTCTCTCTGTGTCTGTTTAAGTGTGGGATATCTATGTTTGTCTGTGTCTATCTGGGTATCTGTTTTACTCTTAGTCTGGTGTGGGGTGTTTATGTCTGTCTGGATATGGGGTTTCCATTTCTCTCTGGATACAGGGTGTCTGCCCCCCCTGTGCCCATGTGTGAGCTTACTCCTTTCAGCAACTTGAAAAGAAACAAAATAGGGACTTTGAGACACTGGTTGGCAGTGTGGTTGCCTGAATTCTCTTCGTGTGTGCATGTGCGTATAAATGTATCTAATTAATAACCCATCTCGCGAGAGCCACAACCTGTTGCATGAATGGAAGGGGGGCCACAGCCCAAAATGTTTAGTCACCCCTGTGCTATGGTATGGCAAGTTTCCTATAAGTTCTTATACTTTTTTTCCAGGGCTTTGTATTATTGTACCTGGTAGTGGAGAGAGTTTGCCTTTCAATATTATTTCTCTACGGTGAGTAGTAATCGTGAATTTCCTAGTTCTGCTCTGCACTCTTTTGTTAGGGGAGTTTCTGGAACGCAGGGCATTGCAGAACTTGAGGTGCAGGTTTTATATTGGAATTCTGTCTTATCTTGTATAGACACCGGACTTCACTCTCATATAGAATAATCTTCATTGCTTTTTTTTTTTTTTTTGTTACATAGAAGGTTCTTTGGTCTAGATATGCCACCGACATGCATACCCTGCACCTCGCAACAGTGGTGCAAAATGTTTGTAGCAGTGCTTCTTGCTTTATGAGTAGGGGCAGTGACAGAATTTGGTAAGAGGAGAGTGTAGAGAGAGCCATTGGACCCCCACCAAGATTGAACTGGCAGGGTGGTTTCCCGGTTACAGGTCGCATCGGAAGGATGATCCCCCCTGATGACAGCTGTATGGGAGCAAAGTACAGCGCTCATTTGTGTACTGTGCAGTTACGTGTTCTTGGGGGAAGGAGAAGCTGTCGATTGTAATTGAGTTAATTATCAAAAATCTCAGAGCAGGGAAGAGAGGGGAAAGGAGGGCTTATGGGCCCGTGCCCTGGATCATGTGGGTGCCTAGCAGCGCTTCTGACTGTGTGCATGCACTGCATATCAATTTCCCCTGCATTCCCTGGCCCAAAGTGCAAGCCCAGGTTACTTGTGTGGAAGGCCTCCACATACCTGATGGCTCCTCTGGGGATTTCCCTCCTGCCGGCACAGCTGCTGTACTCCACATGGTACCATCCAGAGGCTCTTCATCATGTATCAAGCCACTAGCAAATCACTAACTATGGAAATCACTTGAATATGAAACGTCAACAATTATTTTTCTATTTCTTTTCTCTTCTAGGATGTGAACAGTACACTGGACAGGTAATATGCTGCTTCATTCGCATTCTTCCTCTGAAAGCCGGCAAAGCAATCAGGGGGGGGAGGTGCATGTATTATTTTTATTACCGATCACTCATTTTGCTACAAGTTCTCAAAATGCTTTTAGGTACAAACTCCAGCCCTGTCACTGTATTTGTCATAATCGTATAAACAAACAATGTCTTGTCTTCCAACATATATACATTCAATTATTTCTATTTTAGATTTCATATTTTATCACAGTAGAAAGCAGAGATGAAAAATCCTGATGGTGCATGCTCTCAGCTGATGATAAATATAGTTGTAATGTTATCACTACGGGGGAACCCCTGTGTGGATAATTTCAGCAATTATCTAAACCAGCCCCAGGAGAGCCAGGTCTGTGTCTGCAAGGGCTAAGAGGGAAGTGTGACACCCTAAAGTCGTTGCAGCTTACATCCATGAATCAAATGCACGAAGGCTCATCTCTCACCAATCAGCTGGACGCCTTGTATCCTTGGCCAGAGAACTGCCTTTCTGGTTCTGGGGATGGAGACGTTGACAACTCTGATCTATGGCATTCTACTAGTCTGTTAAGTTGGAAGCATAAGACTCTTGCCCAAAAATCTGTCAGCAGCACTATTAGCATATACTTTCAACAGTTCTGTCCGAGCAATGCTGGAAGGTGCCTGGAGCACAGTAAGATTGTACCGACTCCTGGCTCAGGTTTGGAGGGGTTTGGGGGCCTCCGGGAAGGGCAGCAAGGTGGTGTGGGTGGCGGGAGGAGGCTAAAACCAAGACAAATTAACAAATGTGTGTGTGTGGAATGGCCCACAACTTTTTTCAGAGGGTGAAGGACTGGAGAAAGATTGGATGCTATTTCCCAAAATTTTTTTAGTATTTTTGAGTGTATCAGGTCTACTAGCCCAGAAGATATATATTTTTTAAATTTCCAAGCTATATTTTGAATACAGCCAGGTAGGATTAAAGTATCTCCGTAAGCTTACCTGGTTATTTTTAACGGAGTATATTCAGAGGCACAGTTATTGTTATCTGGATAACTTTACCCAGAGAACTTTAGTTGAGTATATTCAGCAGGAGATTTGTCCAACCGAATGCCTATGACACATTATCTGGCTAACTTTAGTTGGATCACTTGTCCGCCTGCCACTTTTCTGAATGTTGACCTTACCACCTTCAGCTCAAGGAGACCTGGCAAACATATATTTGGAACCCTGCTTGAAAATAATAAAGGAATTGAGGAAATTCAGAGTTCATTTCTATCACATAGTAGAGAAAAAAGAAGCCACAAGGTTACTAACTCTAATTTGCCTATGTGGATTACATTTATTACATTAGCAACCGTAGAAGCTTATAAGCCTTATGCTTCCAGTGCTGTTGTCATAGCAACATTTAAAGTTGCCGAGTACACGCTACAATCACCGCAATCCCAGCACAAGGATGGCATTTCTGAAGGTACCAAGTGCGTGGGAGGCATTAGGGTGGAAGTGGGGAGTGAGAGAAGCAGGGGCCTTATTATCATTATCTGTTGAAATGGGGAGGAGGGTGTCCAGCAGACCCCCCATCACATTTTTAAGTGCTTTTGGAGGGGTTTAGGGGATATGGGGTGCTTAGCCGAGAAGGGCCACATTTTTAAAATATCGAGCAAGGTCATGAGAGTGGGGCCTCAGGTCCACGCTTCACTTTTCTTTTTACATTGTGCCAAATAAACGGTTATATCCATTTGAAATCAGCTGGTTAAGCTTACCGTTATCTGGCTACCTTTAGCTGAATAAATATAAATGTGACTGGCAATATGCAAAAGATGACTGGCTAGATTTAAAGTTATCCGGCTAAAATTAGTTGGATAACTTTATTTAGGGATATTCAGCAAGACGTGTACCCAACTGAATATCTAAGATAACTTAGCTGGCTAGCTTTCTTGAATATTGGTCTCTATAACATTACTGTACCAGAAAAATATTAGGATCACATCCCTGACAGAATTGCAGAGAATAAAAAAGTTGTGATCATCTGGGACATTCCCATTCCAACTGATAAAAAGCTTGATGCTAGAAAATTGGACGTAGGGATACAGAAGCAAAAAAAAAAATAGCATTGCTAACCGAATAGTCAGTATCAAGTGACTATGCTATAGAAAATTACAAAGTACCAAGAGGTACAATCAGAGACCAAGAAAATGTGGTAGATACAGTACAAAAACAATTGCATATGTCTTGGGTACTGCTGACCTGGTTATAAAGAACTTCCAAGCTCACTTGTTGCCTGTGCATTTAATATGCCATGAGGGTCCACCTGCGCAACAGGTTGCCAAGGCCATGGACTCGGCAGAGGCTTCAGCGCTTCAGGCCATTCCTGGACTTGCTCATAAAATTCAGGAGCAGCAGCGCTTCATAGAGACTCTGGTGACTTCCATTGAACATCTCAATGCCCTGTTGGACGCTACGGCTAATCAGGCCGCGCCTTCTCTTCCAGCGTCAACTTCACAGACACCAGTGACACCTCCGCGTCTGTTGGTACCTTTATCAGTGCCCCTGTGGTATGGCGGTAATCCTAAATAGTGTTGGGGGTTCATAAACCAGTGCTTTATGCGCTTTTCTCTCCAACCGGATCTTTTTCCGGATGACTCCACCAAGGTTACTTTCATCCTCTCTCGCCTTGATGGCAAGGCCCTGGCTTGGGCTTCTCCGTTTTGGGAATGTTCTGACCCACTCTTGCGGGACTTATACCATTTCATCTCCTCCTTCAAGAAGGTGTTCGACCCTGGGTGACTGGCAACTTCTTCTGCAGATCTCCTGCATCTCCGTCAGGGGGACCGTTCTCTGACTGACTACGCCATAGAATTCCGCACCTTAGCCACAGAGCTCTGCTGGTGGGATGCACTGTCTACGCCCAATTTTCCTGGAAGGGATTTTGGTCCATATTAAGGACGAACTAGTGGCTCGTGATCTCCCGAAGTTCTTAGAAGACCTCATCAACCTGGCTGACAGGATCGCTCGTCGTCTTCAAGAACGTGCCCGGGAGTTCCAGACCACCCATTGATTTGCTCCTACCAGGCCTCATTCTTCTACTCCCATTCCAGCTACCACCTCGAGGTCTCCCTATACCACTCAGACTGAGGAACCGATGCAATTGGTCTGTGGCCGCCTCACTCCTGAAGAATGCCTACAGAGACGACAGGCAGAGTGCCCCATCCTTCCAGGAAACTTCCCAGCCTAGGGAACCTTGGGGGCATGTCCCTAGGCTTCTCCACTCCAGCCCCCCTGCTAACCCTCTCTGCAACCATCTCTCTGGACCAGCAAAGCTTCCCAGTCTTGGCTCTTGTGGACTTGGGGCAAGTGGGAATTTTCTCATGAAGTCACTTGTGGACCACCTAAGGAGTTGCCTTTCATCATAACTTCCATCCAAGGTGATTCGTTGCCCAGGAGGGTTACCTTAACCACTATCCCAGTCACTGTGAGTATCGGAGCATTACATATGTAGGTGTTTGAATTTCACATGATCGACAAGTCCATTCATCCTATGATCTTAAAACTGCCATGGCTACAACTCCACTCTCCCCAATTTGATTGGGTTTCTCTTGAACTTTTGAAGTGGGGCTCTCATTGTCACCAGTCCTGCCTCAAAAGAGTTATGGCTCCCTCGCAACTCCCTCTGACGTCCTCTGTACTCGAGATCCCTGCTCCTTACACAGATTTCTCAGATGTGTTCTCTAAAGTCAAAGCAGAGATTCTACCACCCCACCAAGATTTCGACTGTGCCATCGAGCTGCTACTGGGTACCACGCCTCCATTCCAGAAACCAAAGCTATGTCGGACTATATCCAGGAGAACCTCGAGAAGGGGTTCATCTGACCATACACCTCTCCGGCTGGCATGGGATTCTTCTTCGTGACCAGGAAGAATGGCACCCTCCGGCCTTGTATTGATTACTGTGGCCTCAATGCGATCACCAAAAAGGATCGTTATCCACTACCACTGATTGCAGAATTGACTGCCTGCAGGGAGCCAAGATCTTCACCAAACTGGATTTACAAGGTGCCTACAACATGGTTCACATTTGACCCAATGATGAATGGAAGACCGCCTTCAACACAAGAGATGGGCACTACGAATACCTTGTTATGCCTTTCGGGTTGTGTAATGCTCCAGCGCTCTTCCAAAAAATGATGAATGAGATCTTCTGTGATCTCCTCTATAACAGAGTCATGGGGTATCTGGATGGCATCCTTATATTCTCCAAGGACCATTCATCTCATCACCATGATGTCTGCCAAGTTCTGCAGCACCTCTGGGAGAATCACCTATATGCCAAGCTGGAGAAATGCCTGTTCAAAAAAGAGAGTCTTCCCTTCCTGAGGTATATAGTTTCCAGCCATGGTTTTTCCATGGATCTGAGCAACCTGAAAAGCATCTGTGACTGGCCTCAACCAACTGGACTGTGGGCTCTCCAAAGTTTTTTGGGGCTCACAAATTATTACCGACATTTCATTCCTAATTATCTTCTGATTGCAAGCCCTCACACGCAGGGAAACCGATGTCAAGAACTGGACCCTCGAGGCCGTGGTAGCCTTTCAGGACCTGAAGGAAGCATTTCTTCAGGAACCCTGCTTACACCATCCAGACCCTAATCGCCCCTTCATATTAGAGGTGGAAGCATCCTCAGTAGGAGTTGGGGCTGTGTTGAGTCAGTACTCACCTAAGGTCACTCTGCATCTGTGTTCTTTTTTTTCCGGAAGTTCTCCGCTGCTGAGCGTAACTATGAGATTGGTAACAGTGAACGCCTCGCTATCAAGCTAGCCCTCAAGGAATGGCGCCCGTGGCTGGAAGGTGCACAACATTGGTTCATGATCTACACTAATCATAAAAATCTTGAACACCTGCAACATGCCCAACATTTGAATGCCCGTTAGGCCCGCTGTTCCCTCTTCTTCACCTGCTTCAATTTTGACTTGAGGTACCACCCAACAGACAAGAATGCTCGGGCTGATGCCCTATCACTCTCCTTCCTGCCGGAGGATTTTCCTGATCCAGCATGATTCATCTTGTCCGTTTCTCAGACTGTTCCTCCAGGGAAAACAGTTGTGCCCCACAGACTCCACAAGGTTTTGGAATGGTCCCATGACTCCCGGGTGGCAGGTCACCCTGGCCGGGCCCAGACTCTCGCCCTTCTTCAACGCTACTATTGGTGGCCTCAAGTGTGATGCAATGTCTGAGCCTATATGGACTCTTGTCCCACTTGTGCATAGCAAAAACTGTTGGCGGGAAGACCCTGGGGGCTGTTACAGCCATTGCTGGTCCCCAGGGAACCCTGGACCAACTTGTCCACCAATTTTGTGGTGGACCTCCCTCTCTCTAATGGCAACTCTGTTATTTGGATTGTGATCAACCGTTTCTCTAAAATGGCCCATTTTGGCCCATTACCAGGCCTTCCTACAGCTCCTGAGCTCACCTGACTGTTCTCTCAGCATGTGTTCCATCTTCATGGGTTGACTCAGCACGTGGTTTACAACAGAGGCTTTCAGTTCATAGCCCACTATTGGTGTTCTTTGTGTAAAAAGTTCAATATCACACTGGACTTTACTACTGCTTATCATCTGCAGGCCAACTGCCAGGCCGAACGAACCAACCATTCCTTAAAGACCTTCCTCCGGTCATATGCCAACGACCAGCAAGACAACTGGGCCAATCTCTTACCATGGGCAGAGTTCTCTCATAACTCTCTTATCTTCGCCTCTACGGGTTCTTCACCCTTTCAGATCATGTACAGGAAGCAGCCTTTACCTCTATTACCAATTCCTCTCAATGTTCCATCTCCACCGGCTCAGTTAACAGCTTTGGAACTTCAGAAGCTTTGGATTCGCACTTTGGAGTTGTTAGGAAAGGCGTGGGAGTACCTCCTTGCTTGGGAAGGATATGGCCCAGAGGAGAATACTTGGGAGCTGGCCTCCAACATTTTGGACAAAAACTAAATTAAACAATTTCATGCCTCTCACCCCAAGAAGCCAAAACCCTCAGGAGGGGGGCTTAGAGAAGGGGTATTGTTAAGCTCGCCAACCGTGGAGCCCCGTGACCGGCTTCACACCTTCACTTCAGAAGCAGGCCTCGGCTCTCTGGCAGTGGCAGGGAGCCACTGCAGTCGCAATTCCTCCCGTTTGCGCGGCTCTGAGCCGCCAGCCGACGCCGTCTCCTCTGTGGCTGGGACGCTGCAGACTTCTTCCTGCAGAGGACTGCTCCCTAGGTGCGCACACATGCCTCCTGCAGTCATTTAAAGGGCCCACGGCGGGAAAATACCATTGACCCTCACTAATGACGTCAGTTCTTCTGATCTATTTAAGGCTAGACCCTGCTTCCGGCGTTTGCCTTGGCAACAGGTCTCCTTGCTTCTTCTGAGTTACGGTGAGTTCCTGAGCTCCTCATCCCCTTCCTTGCTTTCTTGGACTGTCGCAACAGAAGAAACCATCTATCAAAGTCAGCATGGCTTCACCCAAGGCAAGTCTTGCCTCACAAATCTGTTTCACTTTTTTGAAGGAGTTAATAAACATGTGGATAAAGGTGAACCGGTAGATGTAGTATACTTGGATTTTCAAAAGGCGTTTGACAAAGTTCCTCATGAGAGGCTTCTAGGAAAAGTAAAAAGTCATGGGATAGGTGGTGATGTCCTTTTGTAGATTACAAACTGGTTAAAAGACAGGAAACAGAGAGTAGGATTAAATGGACAATTTTCTCTGTGGAAGGGAGTGGGCAGTGTCCCAATACAGGGATCTGTATTGGGACACTTACTTTTCAATATATTTATAAATGATCTGGAAAGAAATAAGATGAGTGAGGTAATCACATTTGCAGATGATACATAATTGTTCAGAGTAGTTAAATCACAAGCAGATTGTGATAAATTGCAGGAAGACCTTGTGAGGCTGGAAAATTGGGCATTGAAATGGCAGATGAAATTTAATGTGGATAAGTGCAAGGTGATGCATATAGGGAAAAATAACCCATGCTATAGTTACACAATGTTAGGTTTCACATTAGGTGCTACTACCCAAGAAAGAGATCTAGGCGTCATAGTGGACAACACATTGAAATCGTCGGTTCAGTGTGCTGCGGCAGTCAAAAAAGCAAACAGAATGTTGGGAATTATTAGAAAGGGAATGGTGAATAAAATGGAAAATGTCATAATGCCTCTGTATCGCTCCATGGTGAGACCGCACCTTGAATACTGTGTACAATTCTGGTCGCCGCATCTCAAAAAAGATATAATTGCGATGGAGAAGGTACAGAGAAGGGCTACCAAAATGATAAGGGGAATGGAACAGCTCTCCTATGAGGAAAGACTAAAGAGGTTAGGACTTTTCAGCTTGGAGAAGAGACGGCTGAGGGGGGATATGATAGAGGTGTTTAAAATCATGAGAGGTCTAGAACGGGTAGATGTGAATCGCTTATTTACTCTTTCGGATAATAGAAAGACTAGGGGGCACTCCATGAAGTTAGCGTGTGGCACATTTAAAACTAATCGGAGAAAGTTCTTTTTCACTCAACGCACAATTAAACTCTGGAATTTGTTGCCAGAGGATGTGGTTAGTGCAGTTAGTATAGCTGTGTTTAAAAAAGAATTGGATAAGTTCTTGGAGGAGAAGTCCATTACCTGCTATTAATTAAGTTGACTTAGAAAATAGCCACTGCTATTACTAGCAACGGTAACATGGAATAGACTTAGTTTTTGGGCACTTGCCAGGTTCTTATGGCCTGGATTGGCTACTGTTGGAGACAGGATGCTGGGCTTGATGGACTCTTGGTCTGACCCTGTATGTTTTTATGAGCGTCCCAGAAGTCCTGAGCCGAGAGACGAGTCACAGCCAGGAGACCAACAGGATCTTCACCACTGGAAGCCCGAGATCCCCCCGGGAGGAGCCCTTGGGGACCCAAGCCCCCAAGGGCTACAGGACTTAGAGGCCTCCTGTAGACGAAAGTCCGAAGAGAAGTCCAAGTCAAGGCAAATGGCGAGGAGTAGAAAATCCAAGGACATACCGAGTCAGGAGCCAGGAAGACAAGCCGAAGGTAGCAGGAACCGGAGCAGGAGAAGACGGACCTGGAGACAGGACCAAGCTGGGGTCGAGCTGGAATCAAGGACAAGCTGGAACAGAGGAAACTCTGGAACAAGCCGAGGGCAGGAACAAACTAGACCAAGGCTGGAGCAGGAACAAGGCACAAGGCAGGAACAGGCAACTAGCACTCTGAATGAGGGGTCCCATTGCAAGGCAAGGAAGAAGTTGACAGCCAGGTTTAAATAGCAGAGGGCATCTGATGTCATCTCTGGGGCGGAGCCATCTCTCCTGCGCTGGTCCCTTTAAATTGCCTGCCCCTGCGAGCATGCGCTCCTAAACGGTAGGGCCTAAGAGTTTGGAGTTGGCGGCATCTCCCTCCCATAAGGAGCGCCGCAAGAAGGCCCCGACCAGGCCAGGCGCCCTCGGGGAGCACCGGACTGCAACACGGCAGGTAGGGGGACCAGCCGCGGACCCCCGCAGGCCGGAATCATAACACTTTCTGCTATCATTGTTTGAACTCTGCCAGAAAGATATGGTCTAAACCAAGCCAGAACTATTGTCATGAATTTCCTAAATCAGACAATTGAGTCAATAAATTAGAATGATTGCTGGTGTCGAAGCCAATGAAATATCAAGGGATACTAGCAACAACTGTTGTCCAGCATCAAATCCTTGGTGGAAAACATTGAGATTATCAAATGTCAAGTCTCTGTGCTGTGGTTCACTCTGAAACCAATTTGCTGGCAATCCGGAACTGCATGATGCTATAGAAAATCTTTCAGTTGTTTAAAAACCATTCCTTCAATGATTTCTGAAAAAAATGGTAAAGATATTGGTCTAAAATGTTCAGAATCTGCTTTCAAAATAGTCTGAATACAGGCGCAGTTAAGAGGACAGAGAATCCTACCTCAGACAGAAAGCGATTAACAATTTTAGCAATTGGAGCAGCAATCTTATGACATACTCCCCTTCATAACTAGCATAGCATTTATGAAAGAATTATGTCATCATTATAACATGGATTCAGTGGACATCCCAAATTATTTGTTACATTTAAGTATGATTCTATCTCAGTCTCTGAAACATATGAGAATTTATCCCATAGCACATCATCTGTCTGCAGACATCTGATCTTCCTGTGATCGTTTTGCCTTTTATTTCTGGTTCACCCAATATATTAGGATAGTGTACCACAGGGTATTGCACTAATAATTTTACAGTCTGAAACAGTTCTTTGTGTTCCAATAATCTTTTCTCGTCTTCTCAATAAAATCCTGATACAAAATTAGACAGCAGTTATATGCCCACAAATCAACCTCATTATTTGCACCAAAGCCATTCAGACTGATACAACAATTTTTTTTCTTTTCCTTATGTTCCTTTGAAAACCACTGAATTCTCTGACAACTCTATCTATCCTTTCTTCACCAAGGTCAAACAAAAACAATGGTTCTGATTTATTTTGGGAGGAGAAAGAAGACTCATCTTCTTTTGTATGTCAATAGTAAATAAGTCTACGTAGTTCATTCTGGTTAATTATCCCACATTTTATAGGATATAGCATCTCCACATTCAGTGTGAGTGTTTGGTTAAAAAGCCATCTGAATAATTGTAATAATTGTTTTTTAGGTGTACAAGCCTGATGTATCTGAATACAAGTGGTACTTACATTGAAGAGATAAAGACTTTCTTCACTTTTCCTAAATTGTACGAAGTACTGAAGGACATGATTCATGATCTCCTAGGTAACCAAATCTGCTTCATTTATTGTCTCTCTGCTTTGTTTCTTTGAATTTTGGTTTATTATTTTTGTACAGTACCATGAAGCTAAAAAAAATTCTCTAGTTCTACGTGTTAGCTGTTTTTAAGGACAGCTTAACATCTATAAAACTCTTAAAATAAATTAATCTCACAGGGCTCAGTACGCCAAATTTCAGGTGGTTGCCTGTTTTTTGGGCACAGAGTTATTTTTCTGCTCAAATAAATAGGAAAATTTGCATTGCATCTTTTAAAATTGCTATATAAGAAGTTGTGTATCTTGGAACTTTTTCATAAGTGAGATTTCCAGGCTCTCTAGCTGCAGCCCCCCCCCTCCCCCCCCTAGTCAAAATCTGAAGCAATTTTTGGTCCCCTCCAAGGCCCTCCCCAACTAACAGAGAAAGCATCCTGGTGGTCGGGGAGGGGGCAACCTGACCCCCACCACCATCCCTGGCCCTCCCTACCTTGCGGAAGGCTCATTGGGGTATAGTGGTGGTGGCCCAGAGCACTTCCTAGCCCCAGGCCCGATTGACGGCTTCTTGCAAAATATCCCTATAAGGGCAATGGCCGTTCAGTGCCATTTTGCAAGATGGCATCGACGGGGTCTGGAGCTAGGGCCGCCACTATACCCCAACGAGCTTTCCGCTAGGTGAGGGGTCAGGTTGCCCCTCCAGACCACCAGGGTTATTTTTTTCTGGTGGGGGGGGGGGGTAAGGGAGAGGCTTGGGGGGACCACTAGACCCCAGGGATTGTTTCAGATTTTGACCAAGGGGGAATGTGAGAAGGGGGGAGGGAGCTGCTGCTGGCGGGGTTATTGGAAGGGAGGGTGTTTTAGTGGGGTGGGGGATAGGGGGATAGGGGGATAGCTATGAAACTGCATTGCCATGCAGTTTCATAGCTGTTTTTTATTTTTAAATTTATTTTTGGGGTCACTGCCACCTCAGAAAGCAGTGGGTGCAGGATCTCAGGAGACGCCTGGGGGAATCTGTCATGTTTCAAGGGGGGTGAGTGATTTGAGGGCCTTGGACCCTTTAATGCAATGGCACCCTATGCAATATTTCGCCCCTCCCACAATAAACTATCTCTGCTTGATAAATCTCCCCCTTACTTTGATGCGCCTATATCTTTGCTATCTTCTCTTAAGCAGTCACTTTCAGTCATTGAAGCTCTTCTTCAGTGGCTGCAGCATACTGAGACATCCCCCAAACTGCTAATGGTACTAGTAATCTCCTTCCACAAGGAGAAAAAGCTACTTATCTGATAATTTCCTTTCCTTTAGTAAGGTCAGATAAATCCCAACAAGTGGGTTATGTACCTCTGCCAGCAGATGGAGACGGAGCAAAAGCTGATGTCACAGCTATATAGTCCTGCCCTGACATCAGCTCGCCAGTATTCTCTGGAAAAGCCAAAACTGTGGACAGAACTGATTATACTTGAACATTATTATCAGCAGCCAGCCATTCATGGTTTCTCAACCAGCAGGAACACTGACCTCACCAGTTTTCAATGAAGAGCAGGAATCCTACTCTGCTTAGCTTGCCCAAAGAAAGCCTAACCACAAATTCAAACATCGGCAGCCGAAGGCAGGTCTGGGATTGACCTGCCCTTTCTAAAGAAAAGGAAATTATCAGGTAAGTAGTAATTTCTCCCTCCTTAGTGTTTGGACAGGTCAATCCCGAACGAGTAAGTGTTGCAAAGCTAATTTTGGAAAGAGCAGGAGGCTGCCAGCGGTCCAGTCAGTTATGCCCGCACAAACGTGGCATCCTCCCTAGCTCTAGCATCCAAATGGTAATGCTTAGAAAAGGTGTGCAAAGATGACTATGTCACCGCTCAGCAAATTTCAGCAGGCAATAACAAACAAAATTCTGCTCATGGTACCGCCTGAGCCCTCGTGGAAAGCAGCCTAATCTGTTTCGGTAAGACATTCTCAGCAGCCACATAGGCTGCCGTAATGACTTCCTTTGACCCAGCGGGCAATTGTTGCCCGCATCGCTGCTGCTCCCTGCTTACCATGGAGCACAAACAGGTGATCAGACTTCCGAACAGCCTTAGTCATCTCCAGGTACCACGGTAATGACATTTGATATCCAGGGAACGTAAAAGGCGGTACTCAGCTTCATCTCTGTCCCTGTCCAAGGCTAGCAGAGAAATAGACTGATTCCAATGAAAGTCCAAAACCACTTTCAGCAAAAAGGAGGGCACAGTCTGAAGTTGAACCACACCTGGAATCATACAGAGAAAAGGCTTACGACAGTAAAGAGCCTGCAGCTCAGAGACCCGACGTGCTGAACAGATTGCTACCAGAAAAATTGTCTTCAAGGTAAGCAGCTGCAAGGAAAGAGTATGCAGCGGTTGAGAAGTCGGACCTGCAAAAAACTCAAAGACCAAGTTAAGGTCCCACAAAGGCAGTGGAAGCTTCAACGGGAGGTGAAGATGCTTAACTCCCTGCAAGAAATAGGAAATGTCCAGATGGGAAGACAAAGGCCCTCTATTGACTTTCCCCCTATAACAAGTTAGGGCTGCAACTTGAACCTTCAAGGTGTTAAGAGCCAAACCCTTAAGCAAGTCATCTTGTAAAAATTAAAAAATCAAATACCCACCTTGAGCGTTTGAGTACCCCGCTCAGAACAGCAGGCCTCAAAGACCCTCCAAACTCTAACACAGGCTGAAGAAGTAGAAAATTTCCAGAGCCAAAGAAGAGTGGAAATTGCTACAAGCGAAAAACCTTGCTTCAACTACTGAGCCCTTTCATAGGCCAAATCGTAAGACAGAATCGAGCTGGATCCTAGTGCTGAGAAGGTGATGTCCTTTTTGTGACATGGGGCTAGCCTGGGGGCCGGTATCTGATTTCAGTATCCTGTGTTACATCGAGAATGCTAAAGCAAGGAGGGTCTCAAGAGCAGAGGTTTCTAGACAGTTGCTGGGCTTCTCGTTTTTTATATGTGCACACAGTTGGGGTTTCCCTTGCGGACGTTTTTTGATTTGTTGCTTATTGCTGGGATGGTCCAGAGAGGGGGTTTCAGTTTTGGAGGGGAGGTTGTCTATTACACATGACATCTTACAGTGACTGTGGGATGTTTTAACGGGTATTTGTAGTTCTGTTATTGTTTGTAAGGTTTTGGGTGAACCCTTGGACACTGTGGCAGCTGACCATGCCCATGGGGGGGGGGGGGGGGGGGGGGGGAGTCCCGTGAGGGGCCACAGGTCAGGCTCAGCTTTGGGACACACAACACAGAGTTATATCTTTTATTAGACAGATTTGAGAAGCCACCAGAGGTGGCAGTAGTGAGTAGAGATGAAGCCTGGCTGGGCTATGGTTCCTCAGGATACTGGAACTGTGATTCCCTCTATGGCTGTAGTGGAGAAAACTGAGATAGTGAGTACAGTGGAGCATACACAGAGTTCTTGTACAGAGCCTCATTGGTAAAGTTACTCACACAGCAGTTTCTCCCGGAAGGTGACACAGAAGCTGGAATACAAGCAGGCCCTCGAGGAGCGAGTACCTGGTTCCAGGGAACAGCTCTGAGGAAATAAAGTTGGTAACTCACTGATGATGTAGACAGCGGTTTCTTCCAAGCAGAAGAGATAAGTTCAGGCAGCGAGTCAGGGAACATGGGCCCTCGAGGAGCAAGTACCGGTTCCTGATAGCGAGCGACCTGAAAGAAATGAGAGAGGCCCCCGAGGAGCGGTTACCCCATTAGGATAAAGTCCAAAAATTGGAGTGGCAGAGTAGCTAGGTACGGAGAGCGAATCCCATCCGTAAGGAGTTCCCATTCCTTGCTAACTCAAATAGCTAGCAAAACGTATAGGCTTTTTTATCCGGGATGCGTGACGTCATCACAGGGGGATGCCCCTGAGGTTCGCACCAAAGAGAGAATAAGAAGCAGGGCCGCGCGGCACGCGTGCCCTATGGTACCTGGACAACATGGTGGGATGCAGCGCCCAAGCCAGACTGGGGACGCCAGAGAGGACGGCAGGCAGATGCCATGGCAGCCTCCGGCTCCTCTCTGCGATTTAAATTTCCCCTCTTGGCCCACCCGCTGGCGTCGGTGACGTCAGCAGCATCAGCCAAGGGGGAGGAGCGCAGCAGCACTTCCGGGATCTTCGGGGGCGATACGGGGCAGTGAGAGAAAAGGAGGAAAAACACAGAGAAAGAGAATCCAATCCAGCAGGGGAGCAGGTAATACGGTAATATAGAGAGACAAGAGGGGGAGGGAGAGGGAGAAACGGAAAGAAATAGAATCCTTTGGTGTTACTCAGGCAGGTTGGCAGCATGGCACACAGCCGGACACAGTCCCATGCGCTTGCAATAACATCTCTCCTTAGAGGTCAAATTGCTTCGGCCTAGTTGCATAGGCTCTTCCTCGTCTAGGGGTACAGACGGTAAGCTGGAAGCAATAGGCACAGGTTTAGGACAGTTAGCCCCCACTGTAGACTTTCGTGGACTCTTAGCCTCCTGAGTACGATCGCGGATACGGCGGTCAATTCTCCCCGCTAGTTCCATCAGGGACTCAAGGGTAACAGGCAAATCACGAGCCACTAATTCGTCCTTTACGCGAGAGTTGAGACCCTCCATGAATATGGCACGTAAGCATCCAGTGTCCCAGTGTAGTTCGGATGCTAGAGTCTTAAATTCAATAGCAGAGTCTGTAAGTGGCTTGTTACCTTGCTGAAGGTTGAGCAAGGCAGATCCAGCGATGGTCTGGTGAGCCGGGTCATCAAACACAGACTTAAAAAGTTTTAGAAATCCTGGTAGGTCATTAAGAACATAAGAACATGCCATACTGGGTCAAACCAAGGATCCATCAAGCCCAGCATCCTGTTTCCAACAGTGGCCAATCCAGGCCATAAGAACCTGGCATGTACCCAAAAACTAAGTCTATTCCATGTTACCGTTGCTAGTAATAGAGTGGTTACTATCTAAGTCAACTTAATTAATAGCAGGTAATGGACTTCTCCTCCAAGAACTTATCCAATCCTTTTTTAAACACAGCTATACTAACTGCGCTAACCACATCTTCTGGCAAATTCCAGAGTTTAATTGTGCGTTGAGTGAAAAAGAACTTTCTCCGATTAGTTTTAAATGTGCCACATGCTAACTTAATGGAGTGCCCCCTAGTCTTTCTATTATCCGAAAGAGTAAATAACCGATTCACATCTACCCGTTCTAGACCTCTCATGATTTTAAACACCTCTAACATATCCCCCCTCAGCCGTCTCTTCTCCAAGCTGAAAAGTCCTAACCTCTTCAGTCTTTCCTCATAGGGGAGCTGTTCCATTCCCTTTATCATTTTGGTCGCCCTTCTCTGTACCTTCTCCATCGCAATTATATCTTTTTTGAGATGCGGTGTACACAGTACTCAAGGTGCGGTCTCACCATGGAGCAATACAGAGGCATTATGACATTTTCTGTTTTATTCACCATTCCCTTTCTAATAATTCCCAACATTCTGTTTGCTTTTTTGACTGCCGCAGCACACTGAACTGATGATTTCAATGTGTTATCCACTATGACGCCTAGATCTCTTTCTTGGGTAGTAGCACCTAATATGGAACCTAACATTGTGTAACTATAGCATGGGTTATTTTTCCCTATATTCAGGATAGGATCTTTACATTCCCATAATGGTGAAGCCCAGGCCAGGGCTCGTCCTTCAAGGAACAACAGGATGTAGGTGGTCTTTGAAGCTTCAGTGGGAAAGAGGGTAGGCTGTAATGAAAAATGCATGCTGCATTGATTAACAAATCCGCAGCACATCTTGGCTTCACCCGTAAAGTGGGTAGGTGTGGATAAAAATACAGTGGTCTTAAGGGTTACCACTGGTGACAGCATTTCCTTCACAGGAGTTGCTAAATAGTTCAGCTGAGCGTGTAACTGATTGAAGGCATTAGCTAGGCTCTCCAAAGACCTTTGCTGTTCCGTGATCCACTGGGCTAGTTAGGCCAGAGATGGCCTGCAGGGCTGCGAGCTCAGCTGAGTCCATGGAGTTAGCAATCTGTTGTGTCTGTGGCATTGTTGACCCTTGGTCGCAATGTAGATGACTCTGCCCACGGGGAGGGGTCCCGTGAGGAACCACTGAGATAGGCTGAACTCAGATAGCAGACAGTATGGATAGAGGCTTTATTGTACTGCTGTAGATAGATGATGGAAGCAGGAAGGTAAGGCACTGTTCCATGAAGTGCCAGTACATTCAACAGGCTCAGATGTATAGTCTCACCCAGATGTTCATGAAAGGTGGACGCCCGCAGTGCAGGTAACGCCGTGTCTGGTGGATGGAGCTGGAGCACCGGATCGTAGAGGTACTCATAGGAATGAAGGTGTCTTCCTGGTGGTGGAATGATGGGACCGAAGGTCCATGGTGCAGGATATAAAGTAGATAGGCCCTTGAGGAGCGAGTACCCGATGGTCCGATATCGTGAAATGTAGAAGAGAGGAAGACCCCCGAGGAGCGGTTGTCTTAGTGAGGACCCCGAAGGGTGGTTGGAAGCAAGAGACCCCCGAGGAGTGGATGTCTAAAGCTTCAACTGGAGTGAGGCCCTTGGAGTGAAAGCAGTGTCTAAGCATGCAGCTTAGAGTGGTCAGAGGAGCTAAACCGAAGTCTTTGCCAACTCAAGGTGGTAGCGGAAGCGGACGCTAGATATACCCGGAGGTATTGACGTCATGCAGTGGGGCCGCCCCCGAGGTTCCCGCCATGACATGTATTTGAGCATAGGAGGTGTGCGCGCTCACGCCCTTGGAGGCCACAGGAGGGAGCATGGCGGACTGGGATGCCCATGCTAGTTTGGAAACGCCGAGACACTCGGCATCAGAGGCAGCCATTTTGCCCAAGGAGAGAGAAAGAGGAGAAAAAGAGGTAAGGCAGAGCGGTCGCAGCCGTCTACGACCGACGGATGCAACAGACATACTGCGGACCGAAGAACAATTATCGCCACCTCCCACCCCAATAGGCCCCATAAAAGGAAATACAAAACCTTCAGAAAATCCACGCAACAAGAATAAGGACACTTCGAAATTTGGATACCCGAGCAACCAAGGCCTCAATGCCTTGACTCGCACAGATGTAGGAGCCAAACCAAGATCATCATTTCTGAGCACCTTTTGGTGCCCCTTCAGCAACAAACCTGCCACCTGAACTCTCTTCTCCAGCACACATGATGCATTTGGAAGCCGAGTGCCCCACTCCGCAGTTGAAACAGATGTGGCGAAATTTACAGTGGGGGAAATTGCACGCAGAACGGTTGAAACACCAACCAACGTCCAACAGTCCTGCTCCCGCTCGACTCGCTCCTCCTGATCCAGAGCTAGCACGAAAGGAATGCCTACTGAGGTGAGAGAGAGGACTGTGACACTTGGGGTGAGGAGGAATCCCGGCCCTACCTGTTTGTTGCCTGGGAACATTTGCCTGCCTTCTGTTGCCTCCGAGGGTGAGGAGAGACTCCACCCTTGCTCCCATCGCGCCACTGACGTCACCAAGGGGAGGGACCAGTAAGTTTAAAACCGGGCTCCCCTGCGGCGCATGGGTTAGGCGAGAGAGAGGACTGTGACTCTTAGGGTGAGGAGGAATCCCAGCCCTACCTGTTTGTTACCTGGGAACTTTTGCCTGCCTTCTGTTGCCTCCGAGGATGAGGAGACACTCTGCCCTTACTCCCGTCGCGCCGCTGACGTCACCGAGGGGAGGGACCGGTAAGTTCAAAACCGGGCTCCCCTGCGGCCCATGGGTTAGGCGAAAGAGAGGACTGTGACTCTTGGGGTGAGGAGGAATCCTGGCCCTACCTGTTTGTTGCCTGGGAACTTTTGCCTGCCTTCTGTTGCTTCCAGGGAAGAGGAGAGACTCCGCCCTTGCTCCCATCGCGCTGCTGACGTCACCGAGGGGAGGGATCGGTAAGTTCAAAACCGGGCTCCCCTGTGGCGTGCTGACGATGCTGGCGCGCTGCCGAAGTCACGCACGCCAAAAGGGCGCGCAGCTTTGTTTGGATTTAAGGACCTTCTACTCAGATGGTAACTAAGATCTATTCTTTCTTCTGTGGCTGGATTCCCAGTAAGTTATTTATATTCTAATCTTCTCTCAGCTTCCAACTTGAAAGACATTAGACTTGGGAAATTAGACAGAGTTTAACACAAGGAGGGAGAATATAGTGACTTTCACTTCCTATGCCTCATACCAAGCGGAAGGCCCGAATAAGGGAGGTTATGTCCTCATCTCCCATACTCGGCTCAACCCAACCTCAGATATCGTCTTTCTTTGTGACAGCATCAAATGTGCCACCGAGGGAAATGGCCGCAGTAGGAACGGTTCAAGAGCGAGACCCTGCACTACAGGCAAAGCCATCTCCTTGAGCCCCAGAGCTCCCAATACCCCATCTCCACCAATTGTTTCAAAAGATATTTTTGAAGATTCCCTGTTTGAAGAGAAATCTCCTGTTTTAAACACTGTAATAAATGCAGAATTGGGAATGGGGAACCAAGCTGCAAGGGGTGGTAGGGAGGATGAGCCCAACATAAAGGTTATTATACCAGATAGGACTACTGAAGTAACCATGGACATACTCTGGGCTGCGATTAAATCCCTTGAGGCAGCTATATTAAAGTTGACTAATTTTAATACAGATTCCCAACAAAAAGTTTTAGTTAGAAAAATCTGTTTCTTATCATAATGATAAACTGGAAGCTCACAATGAAAGATTGGGAAAAATAGAATCTCTTCAAAAGAATACAGTTAAGATGGAGATGTCAAACGTGAGGAAAATGGAATATATGGAGAACAGTTTAAAATATTCCAATTAAGGATATTAAATTTCCCATATTTAAAAATTATGCCTCCCAGAGAAATGTTCAAGGAGTGCCTATTACATATTTTGAAAATGCCAATCCAGTGAATTCTGGCTTTCGCTAAAATATACTATATAATGCAAAGAACACGTATAGGAGATATACAACCAGAGCAGCCCATGAATGTTTCAGATGTCCTAGAAACAACTATTGAAACAGAGATATTAACAAGGGCAACTTTATTTGTTTCATTTATTTTTCCATCAGAAAGAGACACAACGTTACGTTTATTTCTCCGAAATAGAGTACAAAAATGTCATGGACAACAAATTTGGATGTACCCGGACGTAGCAAGGGTAACTCAATTAAGAAGGCAGGAATTTCTTAGGCTAAAATCTGAAATCCTTGCTAGGGAGGCTACATTCTTTTTACGTTATCCATGTAAATGTGAAATATGGTATAAAGAACAAAAATATGTCTTTTATGAGATTTCTGCTTTACAGGCTTTCCTGGATAGCCATCCCCCCAAATGCAGCAAATGGTTGAGAGCAATAATGAGATTTTGATGCTTCTCTGACTTACTTTGAATAGTAAGAGTGTTATATACCCTTTTAAATACCTTGAATCGCTCAAGGTAACTGATAATGTCTTTCAATTTTCTTTGAAGAATAATACTGATATATGAATTGTATGAGGATTTCTTGTAATAGTGAAAAATGAATATCAATATTATCAATGCTACGATATAATCATAATTCAGTATATACATAATAACGTTGTTGTTATAATTTTTGAAAATTAAAAATTAAAAAAAAAGAAAGAAAGGAACGCCTACCCGACCATGCAGCTAGACAAAGCACACTACCAGATGCAGAGGAAGGAATCTTAGCATTCATCTACATGAGCCATAATCCAACATCCCACGTACCCCAGGACATAAATTTATTCTCTTCCATACGATCTCGGAATCATTCATCATAGTTTAACCACGACCAACCTTCGTATTCCTTGCTGGCCGCCAAAATCGCATCTGCGTAAGCAAGCATCGGACCGTACTGGGCACTATCATGATGCCCTATTACATTCATGAGCCTCAGGAAAGCTCAAATCTAATTCAACACATTCTGTGCAACCTTTTTTTGTGTCCAGAGAAACAAACCGGAAACCAATCCAATACTGCAGTAGCAATCGCGCTGACGTATCATATAGGTGGTGTATACTCAGGAAAGCTGAACTGCTGTATGCAGGCAACTACCAGCATCAACTTTAATAGCCCCTGAAGCAGCTCAAATGAGCGAAACTTGGCCTGAGTTGGACTTTTTAATGATGATTTATGCAGAATAAAGAATTCCTGGTGTTCATCGGTCCTTCTCGTCTATTGGTTACCTTTTTTGTGTGCCAGGGAAACGCTCGATCCCTCTCTTCTTTAATTCCTTTCTCTGTCCCCTCCTACCTTCTAATAACCGAAATATATCAATATGTTTCCGCAGCTGGATTTTCTTAAGAAGGGCCCTAGGCACGTCTTCCCACAGCTCAGAAAATGTAACTAATGCCGGCGCACCACTATCTTGAACCTTGTCCCCTTTCTCTATCCCACCACCCAAGGACAATCCCGATGAGCTCGAAGAAGAGGAGGAAGTCGAGGAATCTGAAGAAGTAGGTTTACTGCACTTGCGCTTAACCTTATCGTAACTCTTAACCTTCCCTCCTTCTCCTGACCCGATCGCAGGCGTGGCCTTCTCTGACCTCGCGACTCTCCTCTCAGCACCCTCGCCCTCTGGCATTACAGTAGCTGTACTAACATTAACGGCCTCTGTCCCCGCCCTGGGCTCACCCATATTCGCAGCACCAACATCTCTGTCGCCTGATGTCGGAGCCATTGGCCTGGCGATGCCTGCAGCAGCCGTACAAGAATTGTTGCGCCAGTCTTTGGCACGTGGGGTACCTGGGCCTTCCGCGGGAGCCTGGGATCCTGGCATCTGCGAAGAAAAAGAAACGGCCGAAGCAGTGAGACCTAGCGCACCTGCACTGCCAGCATTACCCAAAGCAGAGCGAGCTGCGTCCACTGAGGAGCCCCAACCTAAGAGCTGACCTGGAGATCTCCAAACAAGGAATAGAGATAAGGACAGAGAATGAGAAAAAAAAAAGCCTGAGCCAGAAAATCAAGCCAGGGACACCAAGGGTTGGAAACTATTTTATTATCTGATAGATGACATAAATTAAGAAGAAAGTAGATGGGGGAGGAGAGATGGGTGGAGGAAGAGAAAGTCTGTACAGCCGCCTAACCCCCACCCCCACTATTCTCAGGGGCAGGGTGAGGCAGCCGCTTCAGGCAGTAGAATTTTAAGGCAGCAAAAAATGCTCCTCGAAAACTCCCCTGCAGCAGCTGCCTCAGTGGCTCACATGAACCGGTTTCCAGAGTGAAAATCAAGACGTTTAAAAACCGAGAGCTTAGCTTTCCACGTCACTACAACAGTGCGCAGGCTCAGTGAAGGACTGCAGCACGAGGGCTGAAAGAAGCGAAGGTGCGACTGCTCTGCCCTCTTGCTGAAGTTGCGGTGCCGCTTGCCGTCTGTGCTGTGCACTGCCTGAGTGCTGTCCCCGCAGGATGAAAAACTAAGCAAGCCATTATTAAAAAGTTGGTGGACGGCTCAGCTTAGGTTCCAAAATTTCTGCTGCTGTTCAGCAGGGGCCTGAGGGAAAGGAAGAGAAGTAGAGCACAGATTGCAGATGCTTGGTCTCAGGGAAGAAGGTGGGACCTTGGGGGTGTGATTGGACGGGAGAGTCGAGCGGCATCAGGCAGCATTGCAGGGATGGGGGGGGGGGGGGGTTGGAGAAGGGCAGGGCACAACCAGAAAGAAGCAGAGGAGAGGATCACCTTGCTGGTGGCTGAAAGGAATCAGTAAGTTCTTCTTGGGAAATTTTTTTAAAGTATTGGGGAGAAGTAAACTATTGGGGTATATTAATTAGTGTGTTTGTTTTTTAAATAGTCAGTAAGACAGCTTATAAACATGTTACAGGCCGATTCCGTAAAAAGTGCGGGAGAGCCGGCGCTCCGTGTTGAGCGCCCGCTCTCCCGTCGATAATCTATTCAAATTAGGTGTCGCGCTAAAAAGGAGGCGCTAGGGATAATAGCGCGTCCCTAGCACCTCCTCATTAGCGGAAGAGGCCCGTGCTGAAGGCAGTCCACGCCCTCGTTTACACAAGCCATACAAACCTTTCGGAGTGTGAGATGTGAACTCCGTAGAACGTGTCGTCAGGTTGGGCCACAGCTGGCTTGAAGGTTTTATCTCCCTGCGGTACAGCGTCCATACAAGACAAAGGCCGGGGGACACGGTTCAGTCCGCAGTTTTGTCTGGCGGCTTGTGCAGGAAAGCTGCGTAACGACTGTGAAACTGCCCACATTGGGCTCGCTCGCACTTCATCCTTTTCTTCCTCAGCGACCTCACAAAGGTGTGAGATATGAAATTATGTGTAAGGGAAATGGGGAATACTAAACGGGATTACTGAACTCTCTCATGGTAAGGCTTGCAAGCTCTAGCTGTATTATGCTCCTCCAGGACTATGTCAGCGATGCATTTTAAGAAACACTGATCAAAGTGCCTGCCATCCAGCTTAGATTTGTTTCATGCACCTTGAGGGATCTCAAAAGACATCTGCTTTGCTCATTGTAGTCAGTTACTCCTGATCTGATGCAGGGATTAATGGGCTAGTCTAAAATGTTTTACCCTCCCAATAGACATCTACGACTTGTTTGCAGATTTATTTTTTTTTACAGAGCTGGATACTAACGGGTCGGTTTTCAAAAGGGATCTAGGCAACTAAGAAAGGACTTAGGCTGGCTATAGCAAAAGTTTTGAAAACTGAATTGGCAATTGTTAAAATACTTCTGCAACTTCATGTTGTTTAGATCTTAACGCCTTGGGAGGGTGTTAATTTCTGAGAGTAAAATGTGCGGCTTGGTCATACATTTTACTTTCTGTATTTCGGGTGACTAACTAATAGGCTCATCAACATGCATTTGCATGTGATGAGCACTATTAGTTTCGGGGGGGGGGGGGGGGGATCGGATATGAGTTTAGTATTTATGGTTGGTTGAGTACAGTTCTGGTTACCTGTTTTTAATCACGTTTTTTGCTAATCTGTCCACAGTTGCTTTTGAAGAGAATACTGGTAGGCTTGGGTCACTGCAGGGTTATATATACTGTGACATCAGCTTGCTCCATCTCTATCTGCTGGCAGGGGAGCATAAACCCACTGGTCCTGAGTCCATCTCTCTACACTAAGGAAAAGTATCAGGTAATTTCCCCAATGCTGGGGGAATGAGGTAGGGACAGATACTGGGCAAAGGAAATAAGAGACAGGGACAAGAATGCTGAGGGAGCAGGGAACCTGCTTTTCTTCTTACTTGTAGAGAAAACATGCATACACTCTTTCCCCTGTAAATCTATGCCAAGCACAGAGAGGCAGGGATCAGCTGGGAGAGGTGCCATTTATTTATTTATTTATTTATTTATTTATTTAGCATTTTTTCTATACCGAACTTCATGGTTAAATACCATATCAGATCGGTTTACATCGAACGGGGGATAGAGAACTTGTAACAGAAATGGAACAGTACAATATAATCAGAGGAGAGCAGTAAGTTACATTAAACAAGGACTATAGACTTGGAGGCTTTACAGCTTGGAAGTAAGTAGAATAAAAAGGCCCGAGAAGGGCAATAACTTAAACACAAAAGTTGTAATGGATTCAGATTAAACAGGAAAGAATATTATCTGAGGTATTAGGATAATCATAATAATAGGCAACATAAATAGTAGCATGGTTCCGTAGCTCGTGAATAGGTTGTTTGTCTATTGTGAGTCTGAAGGATCCGAGAAGGCTTGTTGGAACAGCTAAGTCTTAAGTTTTTTTTTGAATGTTAGTAGGCATGGTTCCAGCCTGAGGTCTGCGGGGAGGCTATTCCAGATGTTTGGACCTGCTAAAGAAAAAGCTCGGACCCTGGTCGAGACGAGGCGAATAGCTTTGGTTGGAGGGGATTGTAGCGCTCCTTTGTGGATTTCTCTAATTGGTCTGTTGGAAGTATGGAGTTTGAGAGGGAATTCAAGGTCAAGATGAAGATAGTTATGGATGGACTTGTGTATCAGGGTGAGAGATTTGTGGAGGATTCTGTGGTAGACTGGTAACCAGTGTAGGTTTCGGAGAGTGGGAGTAATATGTTCTCTTCGGTTGGTGTTGGTTAAAATTCTGGCCGCAGCATTTTGTATCATTTGAAGTGGTTTGATGGATGAGTTGGGTAGGCCAGTGAGAAGAGCGCTGCAGTAATCTATTTTTGCAAATATTAAGGATTGGAGAACAGTCCTAAAGTCGTGTAAATAAAGGAGGGGTTTGAGTCTTTTCAACACCTGTAGTCTGTGGAAGCAATCTTTGGTAGTCGTATTGATCATAGTCTTTAAATTAAGGCGGTTGTCAAGGATTACTCCCAGATCTCTTACTTGAGTGAGGGTGAGATGATAACTGTGGTGTGTTTGTGGAGGGTGGTTGTCTGGGTTGGAGGAGATAAATAGTAGTTCAGTCTTAGCGGAGTTGAGGACCAAATTTAGATTGTTGAGGAGATTGTTGATAGATTGAAGACAATTTTTCCAAAGCGAGAGAGCTTTGGTGATGGATTCTGTTATGGGAATCAGAATCTGAACATCGTCAGCGTAGATGTAATGAATGAGGTTGAGACTTGTTAACAGATGGCAAAGGGGAAGGAGGTAGATATTGAAAAGGGTGGGAGAAAGGGAGGATCCTTGGGGTACGCCAAGAGAAGAATTTGTCAATGGCGATTCTTTGTTGTTGATCCTGACCCTGAAGTTTCTGTTGTCAAGGAAGGACTTGAACCAGCTGTAGACTAATCCGGTTATGCCAATGTCTGACAAGCGATCTAGGAGGATGGAGTGGTTGACCGTGTCGAAGGCTGCTGAGATGTCTAGAAGGATTAGAAGAAATGAGTGTCCTTTGTCCAGTCCCATAATAATATGGTCTGTTAGTGAGATGAGTAGGGTTTCTGTGTTGCGTGATTTGCGGAAACCATATTGGGAAGAGGAAAGGATATTGTGTTCTTCTAAGTAATCTGATAACTGGGAGTTAACTACTTTCTCTGTAATTTTGGCTAGGAATGGAAGATTAGAGATTGGACGAAAATTAGCTAGAATGCTGGAGTCTAGATTGTGTTTTTTCAAGAGGGGTTTAAGGGAAGCATTTTTTAGACTATCTGGGTACAGACCTTGTGTTAGGCAGCAATTTATGATGTTGGTCAGAGGTCCCGCGATTGAGTCTGGGATGAGTAGCAGTAATTTGGAGGGTATGTTGTCTGTTGGGTGGCTGGATGGTTTCTGCCTCTTTAGGATGGTTTCGATCTCTTTTGTGGAAGTTAGTTCAAAGTTGTCGAATTTAGCTTCCTTGAGTGTGTGGTTAGAGATGTATGAAGCTGGGGGGTTGGTCTTGGTTGGAAGAAGTGCGATAGTGTTTGAAATCTTCTGTTGAAAGAACAAGGCTAGCTCATTTGCCTTGAATTGAGCCTGTTCGTCTGGTATTGATGGAGGAATTGGTTTTGTGATTTGTGATACATATGAAAATAAAGCTTTTGCATCATATTGGAGGTCATGGATTTTATTGGCATAGTATTGTTTTTTTGCTTTTAGGATGGATGTTCTGTAAAAATGTAAGGTTCCTTTGTATGATGATAGCGTAGATGGTGAAGGGGCTTTGCGCCATCTGTTTTCTTTTTGGCATAGTTCTTGCTTTATCCGTTTGAGTTCACTGGTGAACCAAGGTTGGTTTCCTTTTTTTGCTGGGTTAATTAATTTCGAGGTTGATGGGCACAGATTGTTTGCTACCCTTTCCGTGATCTTATGCCAGGAAAGCACAGCAGAGTTGGGGTTGGATATATCTAGGTTTGTGAGTTCCTTGGTGAGCTGCTCGCTGAGAATGTCTGAAGCGCAAGATTTTCTGAAGTGAATAGTGGAGAGATGCTGAGTGGTGATAGATTTTTTCTTGGAGGAGAGGGTCGTTGTTATCAGGAAATGGTCCGACCAGGGGATGGGGGTACATGTAGGTTCCCTAGAGCAGAGGAAATTAGCATTGATGAAAATAAGATCCAATGTATGTCCTGCTTTGTGAGTTGGATTATTGATAATCTGAGTGAATCCCATAGCGCTAAGAGAGGTGAGGAGGGCTTCACAATTGGCTGAGTGTGGGGAGGCATCAAGGTGTAAGTTAAAATCTCCCATAATTATGGTAGGGGAATCTGTGTTAATATGTTTTACAATGGTTTCTATAAGGGGGGAGGCGTCTGCATCAAGGGTTCCTGGGGGGGCATAAACTAGCAGTATTTGAAGGAGGTTCGATTTGAATAATCCAATTTCTATTGAAGATTTCAACTTAATAGGATATGATGTTAGTCTGAATTCTTTCTTCGTGGCTAATAGCAAGCCACCCCCTCGTTTTTTAAGTCTGGGAATTGAGAAAAAGTCGTATTTGTGAGTGGGTAGTTGGTTAATTAGTGCTATGTCCGAGTTTTTTAGCCAGGTTTCTGTGATGGCACAGATATCAGGGTTACTGTCTAAAAGATAGTCGTTGAGGATATGAGTCTTTTTGGTCAAAGATTGTGCATTGACTAGAGTTACTGAGAGCAGAGTTAGCCCTAGGAACTGTGTTAGGGGAGTGATCATGATTGGAATGAGAGATCTGGGATTTCTAATTGGTAGTTCTTGAACAGGGGACATGTTGTGAAGGAGACGATGGTGCCTTAGAGCCAGCCCTGATGTTTTAGAGCTCCTAAGGAATTTTGGGGGCCAATGTAATAAAACCCATGCTAAATCAGAGTTAGATTCTAGTGCAGGTTTTATTTTTGTGCATGTTAAACAATGTGGTCCCTGTGAGATGCAGGAAGCTAATGACATGCAAATGGACCAGGAATAAAAAAAGTGCACTAAAGTGAAAAAAATGTGCTTTTTTTGACCCGCACTAAATAAAAAATTAAAAAAAAACAGATTCCCCGAAATCACAACAATTAGAGCTCCCTCCTAAGTGGGCTGGTCAGTAAGTCCTCCCTACCTCCCCAGCATGCCCAACCCTCTTTCTTCTTAAAAAGTTGTTGGCCGGTGGGCCAGGCAGAGTAAAGTCAGATTGGTTGATCCAGGTCCCGGTCGTGCAGTTCCTCTGTGTCAGTTTCCTCCCTCTCACCTAAAAAAAAAATTGAGCACTGCAGAACTCCCACATCACAAACCCCCTCTTAATCCCTCCCAGAACCCCAGCCAGAGAAGGGCTTACTTCTTCTGGCAGGGCCGACAGACGATTGGTCCCTTCATTGTCACATGTTGGTAAAAGGACCAATCCCCTTTCAGAATTCTGAAGGACAGCCTTCTGAAAGGTTTATTCACACCTTGTCTCCTACATTCTCAGCTTTCAGTGAAAAGACCAATCCCCTGTTAGAATTCTGAAAGGGGATTGGTCCTTTCACTGACATGTGACAGTGAAAGGACTAATCGGCTGCCAGCCCTGCCTGAGGAGGTAAACACGTCTCCAGCTGGGGTTCTCTGTGGGATTAGGAGGGAGTTTGCGATGTGGGAGAAGGTCTCAATTTTTATTTCTGTTTCTATTTATTCGATTTATATTCTGCTTTTCAGGTACTTGAAAACAGATAGCATTCAGGTACTCTAGGTATCAGGTGAAAGGGAGAGGACTGAGATGGAGGACCTACACAATCCAGACTTGGACCGACTGACCAAACCCTAATCTACCTGGCCCACCGGCCAAGTTCTGAGATTTGGGCCTGCTGGGGAGGGAGGGAGGACTTGGCTGTCGACCCAACCACTCCACTCCAGTCCACTACAGTGGATTTTGGTGTCCTCCTCTCTATCTTAACACTTGCCTCTGACCAGGAGTTAAATTTCCCATGATAAAAGGAGACATGTTACTTAGCCACTTTCTAAGTGTGCTTCCTTGCATTGCAGAGTAATAGCTAAGCTTATTACCCTGCAATTTAGCATGACACGCTAACTTTACCACAGGTTTTATAACGCAGGTTTTTCCAGCACTAAAACCCCTGTTACATACCAGGGTTAGGTTAGTTCCAAAAAACCCTTGCTAAAACGGGAGTAAAGTCATAAGAGCCTACCCTGACTCTTAAAACAGCTGTTATCATTATCCTAAGCACTTCGTTCCTTAGTCTTTTTTCTTTCCAGCAGTCTTTGCTTCCAAGTTTTACCTCCCTTGTTGAATGTAACTTTGTTCTTCCTGTTACCTACGGTTTCGTTACAGTTCCCCCTTTTTGATGTAAACCGACCTGATATGGTCCCTACCATGAAGGTCGGTATAGAAAAGTGTTAAATAAATAAAATAAATAAATGTTACGATCAGGGTGGCTGATTACATCAGCACAGTGTTAACTCCTAGACTTCTTCCTGCAGACTCACTACAGGAAGTTAGATAGAGACAGAGATTCCCTAGATGGCTCTGACCTCCATGCTAGGGGTTTCCCACAACAAATGTTTTATAGGGGCTAAAAGGCACAGAGATCTTTTCACAAGGAAATGTTCCAAATTATTTAGGCGGACCTGATGATATAGCGCAAGGTCTTCAAACATATTTAATATCCTGAATGAAATGAAGTAATATCTCATTTTGACTGTTTCTGTTTTATTTTTCCCTAGGAAATGTGAAAATGGATCCTAAAACAGCAAATCCTGAGATTAGTATATATTCAGTTTCAGATGTGCAATATGCAGAACATACAAAATCACCACTTAAATGTTATGATAATCCTACGAGATTTGATACCGAGATCTGTGTACTCGGATGGGATGGATTCACCTCAGGAAGACACTACTGGGAAGTTAAAATAAAGGGGGAGGATAAAGAATGTGCTCTGGGAATTGCCAAAGAGTCTGTGCCGAGGAAGGGAAGTTTTGACTTTGTGCCTGATGTGGGAATCTGGGCTGTGAAGATGTACAAAGGAAAATGTTGGCTGCCAACAGTGAAAAGTAAACGATACATGTATCTGGCTTGGGCTCCTCGGAAGCTAGGAATTTACCTGGATTATGAAAGGGGAGAGGTCACCTTTTACAATGCTGACAAGTTTTATAAAATTCACACTTTTACTTCCTCTTTTACTGAGCCTGTCTATCCTTTCTTTTGTCTATTGGGTACAGAGCAAAAAATTAAACTGGGTCCTCTTCAATTCTAAAACATTTTTCTACAATTTATATATCTTTATCACATATTGTAGAAATTGAGAGGGTTGTAAACAGCCACTAAATCATTTGTGGCATGCAATTTATTATGCACATAAAATAGACACATGCCGGGGGGGCGCTCTCGCCGCGGAGCAAGATGGCCGTGTGACTTCGCACTCCCGCTGATCCCGAGCCCCTTTTGTGCAATTTTCTAAGATTCAGACCCGGCGAACACGCTTCAAATTTTAGGGACATTCCGCTGTACTAGCCAGGATGGCTCTGAAAAAGAAAGGGCCAGATTTTAAGCAGTTTGCTTTTTCAAAATGCTCCGACGCTGCCGGTGGGCCCAGCAGCGTGGATGAAGCCTCGGACCCCAGTAATGCTATCCGCGGGGACGATGACACTGAGGAGGGTGGTAGCCCCACGTTTTCGGAGCTCCCAACCACAGAGGACTTCCGACGCTGGTTTGGGGACATTAGGAAGGAAATGAAGTCCAATAAACAAGACTTGCTGCAAGCTATGGAGGACATGCGTGAAGAGATGGCTGAGATAGGGAGACGCACTGATGAGTGCGATATCCAGCTGGAAGATCACGCCATCAAAATTCAAGCTTTGCAACACACCTCTGAACAAACTGCAGCTGACCATACTGCTCTGACTGCCAAGCTAGAGGATTTGGACAACCGGGGACGACGCCATAATCTCCGTTTTCGGGGCATACCTGAAGTGGAGGCATATAATGACTGTGGGGCTACCATTCAGCGATTTTGCTCGTTTTTGTTCTCACAGGCGGGTGACAGTCTCCCTGAAGTAGAGAGTTCTACAATAGAATTGGATCGGGCTCATAGATCGTTGGGCCAGAAACAGCCGGGTAAGCCCCGCGATATTATTGTGTGCTTCACCAAATACACCGTTAAGGATAAACTTTACCAAATTGCAAGGAAGCGCAGCTCATGGGAGTGGGACAATAACAATATCCAGGTATACACGGATCTCTCACCTCTGACTTTGAAAAAAAGACTGGAATTTAGAGAGATCACTACAGTGCTGCGCAAGGAAGGCTACCGCTACAGATGGCTATTTCCTTTTGGGATAGCGATTACCATAGCAGGCACAACAACAAAAGCCGCGACGGTGGATGAAGCAGCAGCCATTTTGAAAGATGCAGGCCATCAGATACAACGCCCGGTTCCTACTCGATCGGCTACGGCTTCCTCGATGGATACCCCTAGATGGCAGAGAGTCCGTAATGGCGGAAAACGCCTGCGCAGGCAATCCGGGGGCAGCACATCGGATCCGGATAAGGGAAAAGGCTGAGAGGATGGCTCTGCCGGGAGTGGACTTTATCTCTGCACTGATTCTGGTTTGCAATTTGGGGTCTTTTAGCAGTGCTCTAGCTCTGTTTATCCCTCGTTTTGTGACACTTTTTTGATGGTTAGCGTGTCCACGGGTTTACATAGTAGTAAGTGGGGCTCGGGATTGGGGGGGGAGGCTCTGCAGGCGATCACGTCCTCTATAGCCTGCACAGGGGTGCTTTATGCACATGTCTGTGGAGGGCCTTGGCAACATGGGGGGAGGGGGGTGGCGGGAGGGATTTGGGACAGGGAATGGGTATGTAATGTAAGGCTTCAGTTATCTGTGCATATCGGTTACTGTATGACAACAGTTGTGTTTTCTAACATTATTACCATGCTTTGGGTTGTTGCTGGCCTTTTTTGTTTAGGCAACTGGTTGGGGCAGTGGATTCTCCGGGTGGAGGAGGGCACTCAGTTCACAGGGTGGTTAGGAGAGCTTCTTGTTCTGTTTATGTCTATTTCTCATGTCGAGGATTAAATTATGGTCCCTTAATGTTAAAGGGTTAAACAGTCCCTATAAGCGGCGGATTTTTTATAATGACATACAGCGCTCGGGGGCTGATATATTATTTCTTCAGGAGACACATCTTAAAAAAAGATATGAACATCTGCGGAACTGGGTTCTTTATCCTCGCCAATTTCATGCTGCAGCATCAAAGGTGGCTAAATATGCGGGAGTGAGTATCTTACTTCACAGGGACCTTCAGGGTTCGGTCGTTAACACTATGGCTGACCCTTTGGGACGGTATTTGATAATACAATTGAGAATTGAGCAGACTACCTATACTTTTTTGAATATATATGCACCCAATACTGATCAACACACTTTTTTGGCTCAACTGGGCACCATTTTAGATAATTTGGAACCTGAGCACTTAATTATTGGGGGTGATTTTAATCTCACTATCCAGCCCCACTTAGACAACTCGGCGGGAGGGGGAGGGGGACCGTCGGGTGATCGTAAGTACCTTAAAAAATTTATGCGGGACAGGGAGCTTTTAGATATCTGGCGTCACAGGCATGTAAATGTGAGGGATTATACCTTTTTTTCCCATCCACACAAGACATATTCTCGCATCGATTATTTCTTAGTGGATAAATCCCTGAGCTTACAGATCACTCAACCCACGATAGGTTCTATCACGTGGTCAGATCACGCTCCTATTGGTTTGACGATACATTTGAATGTTAAGGGGGCAGGTTTACGATTTTGGAGGTTAAATGACACTCTCTTGACTGATGAGGCTTTTTGTCAGTCTATCAAGGCAGCTATAGATGACTATAAGCAGTTTAACTCTGCACCCTCCCATACTCCACCCTTGCTTTGGGACTGTTTGAAAGTAGTCCTCCGGGGCAGGTTTATATCCCAAGCATCATACCAGAAAAAGGTGAAGAATGCAAATATTGATCGGCTAATGCAGACTATTTCTAGCTTGGAGAAACAGCATAAACTCACGTTATCTCCTCGCATTTATTCCCGCCTCCAACATGCTCGTAATGATTTGCGTTTACTGAGAACGGGGGACATAGCATACCAGTTACAGTTGGTGCGGCAGGAACATTTTGAGTGGGGAAATAAGGCGGGCAGACTGCTAGCCAGGAAACTGAAACGCCAAATAGCGCAAAGTCAAATAACAAGAATCAAAGCTACAGATGGCTCCATGCTGGACACGGCTGAGGCCATTCAGCACCGATTCCAGCAATTTTATGGTACTTTGTACTCAGCTGATTCTTCTATTACTGAATCTGGTATAGATGCTTATCTGGCGGATGTAGACCTTCCCCAGCTCTTCGAGGAAGAGAGGATGATTTTTGAAAAATCTATTTCATCCATTGAGGTTCTCCAGGCTGTCAAGGCGCTTAAACCTAACAAAGCCCCCGGACTGGATGGCTACACCGGCGCTTTTTATAAGAAGTTTGCTGACCAACTATCTCCCTTTCTTGTGGAGACTTTTAATGCACTGCAAGGGGAGGCTTGCCTACCACCTGAGGCTAATGTGGCGGGAATAACAATTTTAGCCAAACCTGGGAGGGATCCGGCGGAGTGCGGGTCTTACAGGCCGATTTCCTTAATCAACATTGACCTAAAATTATTAGCGAAAATCTTGGCCACACGTCTCAATACTGTCATGCCTAAACTGGTTCATTCTGATCAAGCCGGATTCATACCTGGTCGAAAGGCAGCTGACAATGTCAGGAAAATTATAGATCTTATGTGGCAGGCTAAGAGGCTCGATACTCCAGTGATCTTAATGGCGGTCGACGCGGAAAAAGCGTTCGACATGGTCCATTGGTCGTTCTTGTTCAAAACGCTGGAAAAGATGAATTTTGGCCCTAAGTTTATTAATTGGCTCCTTAAATTATATGACCAACCGAGGGCTCGGGTGAAGGTTAATGGAGTTTACTCCGATCCCTTTCCAATAGAGCGGGGAACTCGACAGGGGTGCCCTTTGTCCCCTTTATTGTTCGCTCTGTTCCTGGAACCCTTTACTACCAAAATCAGGGGAGAGAGGACAATCACTGGTGTACCGGTGGGACAGTCGGATTATAAATTGTCGCTTTTCGCGGATGACATTTTGTTTACCTTGTCCAATCCGGCACAGTCATTGGCGGGGGTCGTTGACCAGCTTTTGGCATTTAGCTCCGTTTCCGGCTTTCGTTTAAATTTAGACAAATCGGAAGTGCTCAACATCTCACTGCCTTTGGACCAGGTCCATCAGCTGAAACAGAATTTTCCTTTCAAATGGGCGGGGACTAAGATCAAATATTTAGGTATTATTATAGGTCCACAATTATCTGATCTATTTAAATTAAATTATATACCCCTGGTGGCCAAAGTTTTTAGGGACTTCGATCAATGGGATAACCTCCCTGTTACTTGGACGGGACGGATAGCGATTTTAAAGATGTCTGTTTTACCCAAATTCAACTATTTGTTTCAAACATTGCCGATTCCAATTCCTACGGCTTTATTAAAGAAATGGCAGAGGCACTTTTTTGCTTTTCTCTGGAAACGACGGCCCCCCCGAGTGGCGCAAGCGACCTTATATCGGCACAAATTGAGAGGAGGGATGGGGGTACCAAAATTACAGTGGTATCATGCTGCGGCCCAAATCAGCTTCATTCTGTCCTGGTACAGGAAGACTGAACAACCTAGGTGGGTTGGCATTGAACAAGCTATTTTGGGCTCCACCCCACTCCAAGCTCTGTTATGGCAACCAAGGGCAACGTTGCGCTTACAGGGATCTCTTACTATTTCATTAACTACCACTCTTCAGATTTGGGAAAAATGGAAGCACCTTCTAGTAGGGAATAAAAGCTATTCTTTTCATACCCATTTATATCACCATACTAGATTTACCCCGGGGTGGGAGTCTCCTTACTCTCTGATTTGGCAGTCACATGGTATACACACAGTTGGCCAGATATGCACCCCTGATGATATGATTTCTTTTCCACAACTCCAAGAAATTTATTCGCTCCCGTCCTCAACTTATTATTATTATCTTCAACTGTGTCATTTTATCGCACAGACCCGCATGAAAGCGGACCTTGTGAAGGGGAAAACGCAGTTTGAGGGATGGTGTGATACGGCTGACCGAATTAAAGGAGGCCTCTCTAAAATATATTATATGATTCAGGGATCCTTGGTAGGGAGACCTGGTAGGGAGACCTGCCTACACTCATAAACAGAACTTGGACTCATTCTTGAAGATGAGGAATGGGATCAGATATTTTCCAATACTAAGCGTAGCTCCATTTCCACTTCTCTGACTGAGAACGGTTATAAAGTCTTGTTCCGTTGGCATTTTACACCATATAGAATGCATAGAGCGGGTCTCCGTGCGGATGATAAATGTTGGAAGGGGTGTGGTCAGGTAGGCACCTTCCTTCATTTATGGTGGGAATGTGTTCAGGTACAACGATTGTGGAAAGATGTTATGAACTTGATTTTCTGTATTACTCAGCGGGAGGTGCTTCTGACTCCCATTCAGGGGTTACTTAACGTGCTTGTAGAAAGTTCCCATGCTGAGAGTTTGATGATTAACCAATTTTGTATAGCAGCTCGTTGTCTCTTGGCTGGAGTGTGGAACCAACCCCGCACTCCGTCGAAGGATGATTTATACCAGAAACTTGATATTATGAGCGCTATGTATAAGCTAACTGCTCAAAAACGGAATCACCTATCCACTTACCACCGGGTGTGGCAGCCTTACCTTACCTGGAGAGAATCTGCTCTGTCCAATAACACAGGTTTATGATTCAGCCACTTATCCAAGCTGGTACTCTATTGTAAGGTTCACTTGCCCCAGTTGCTTGATTTCCCGGATATTTTGCTTGATTTCCCGGATATTTTGGGGATAGCCAGTAGGCTCACAGGTCCGGGGGTGCTCTGCTCTGTTCTCCCTATTGGATGTAAGGATCTGATAACTTGATAATACCTTGCTTCTTCCATTGAGATGTATGATTGCATATGCCATATGTTCCATGTTTTCCACTTTTGTACTTTTGTATTTGTATTTTTTGATATGCACTGACTGATGTGTTTCTATTTGAAAATGTTGAATAAAAACTTTACATTACAAAAAAAAAAAATAGACACATGCCAGTGAGAGAACATTCACTGCTTTCTAGCACCTTGCTGCACAATTAGCCAGTGTGCATGTTTTTCTATTATTGGAAGACCCTTGTCAAGAGAACATTTGCAAAGTGCACACTTCAGGACAATGAGAGTGCCACTTTCCATGTGATCTAGGATGGATTTTTTCATCTTTTGGTGAATTTTAAAGAATAAACATTGAAAATAAAGTGAAAAGTCATAAAATGAGACAAATGGCCAGAATGTCCATCTCCCACATATTCTGGTAAAGAAGAAGCTTATAAATATATGAAATGAACAGATGAATAAAATTCAGATACTGAATGAAGTATAAGAATACAAATAATATAATGTATGTTTCCTAAAAAATAATCTGTCACTTGTTAATGCACATTTCCATTTCTAATGTTGAAGCACTTTAACGATTGCAATGACTATATTCTCCATTAAAAGGCAGGCATGCATCGGCCATAATGCATGTGTGACATCATCTGATAGTGCTAACAGACCCAGACCTCAGATCTCAGTAAAAGTCTTAAAAGCCAGGAGTACACCAAAACCGGGAGATACCTGCATAAGTTGGGTCGGCACGTGCTGAGTGGATTTTAAAAGGCGCCAGAGTGTGCGCGCAAATGAAAAGTTCTGAAACAGGGGCAAGGAATGGGCATGGTCTGGGCAGGGCATGTCAGGGGAAGACAGATGTGCGCGTATATACTTACACAGGCGCACGCTGGGGTTCCCTACCGCATACATTTACTTCTGCTATGGATAGTTTGTAAGTAATAAAATTAAAAAATCTAGTCAGTGGGGGTTTTAAAGGTTGAGACTAACGGGGAAAGGAAGGCAATTAAACTAGAGAACAAACTGGTTTAACTGGTAATTACGTCGACGTGTGGGTCTATTAAAATCCTCCCATTTATGCAGTAGAAGCAGCATTTACATTCATAAGCGCGCACACATAACTCCTATTTTATACCATGCGCACATATACGCATGTTATAAAATGGCCCCATTCCTTGACATGAGCCGGCAAACGCACACACGTGTATCCGTGTGCCAGTATTAAAGTTATCCTCCTACTGAGCATGTGTGGGGGTTCCCATGTACATACAATGCCTCATGAGCCCCTCAGTCTTTCTTCATCCGAGCTACTGCATGGATGTGTTCCCAATTTTTTCTAAAAAAATTGTTGTCTGTTATATTGGCCTTGTTTTTGCTTCGAGTTCTTTTTACAAATCTCTTTTTTTTTCTCTGTCACCGAGAAGGAGCCTGGGCTCATTTCTGAAAAAATCCATCCACTCGCCTGCAGGGATTTCCAGTCCTCTGTTTCCCCATCCCAGGCAGCAGTTGGGTTAGGAGGCACCAGCCAGGTGAAATCAGGAGGTCAATAGGTTCAGGGCCCAGATGAGGGGAGAATTCAGTAGGGGCAAGTAAAAAGCTCTTTTTTCTCAAAAGTTGCGAGCTGCACAGTGGAAGTAAAAGCAGAGATGTAATTGCTGGAAGAGCTCTCCCTCAAAGTGATTGCAAGCACCTTTCTCTTCCTTTCATGTTCTTCCAGATTTTAAATAAGAACATAAGATATTGCCATGCTGGGTCAGACCAAGGATCCATCAAGCCCAGCATCCTGTTTCCAACATAGGCCAAACTAGGCCACAAGAACCTGGCAAGTACCCAAACACCAAGAAGAAACCATGCAATTAATAGCAGTGGCCATTCCCTAAGTCAACTTGATTAATAGCAGTTAATGGACTTCTCCTCCAAGAACTTATCCAAACCTTTTTAAAATCCAGCTACACTAACTGTACTAACCACATCCTCTGGCAACAAATTCCAGAGCTTAATTGTGCATTGAATGAAAAATAAATTTTCTCCAATTAGTCTTAAATGTGCTACTTGCTAACTTCATGGAGTGCCCCCTAGTCCTTTTATCCAAAAGTGTAAATAACCAATTCACATGTACTCGTTCAGAGCCTCTCATGATTTTAAAGACCGCTATCATATCCCCCCTCAGCCATCTCTTCTCCAAGCTGAATAGCCCTAACCTCTTCAGCCTTTCCTCATAGGGGAGCTGTTACATCCCCTTTATCATTTTGGTTGCTCTTCTCTGTACCTTCTCCATCGCAACTATATCTTTTTTGAGATGTGACGACTGTTACGGGACCGGGCCGTGCCCCGGTCCCTCCTCTTACCTCCGGGCCGGCCCAGCCCGCATGGACGTTCCCTAGGCCACGTAGGCCTGATTTGCGGCCTGCCACGACTCTCCCTGTACAAGGGAGACGCCGCCGGCCCGACACGCTTGGCCCCGCCCCCTAGGTGCGCGCGCGTCCAGGGGCTGGAGTCTTAAAGGGGCCAGCGTGGGAAAACTAGAGAGGATGCCCCGGATAACATCAGACGCTGCAGGGTATTTAAACCCTGCTGCTCCATCAGCACAGGGCCTTGCAACGAGGTTCCTCAGTTCCCCTGAATTGTTAGTTGCTGTGGTGTATCCTGATCTTCCTTCTGTCTTCTGGCTCTTGACCTGGCTTTGTTCTTGACTACGTCTTCAGCTTCCGCTCCTGGTTTTGGTATTGACTTCTGGCTTCCGACTCGGCTCTGTCCCACAACTCTGTCCTCAGCTTCCGCCTCTGGCCTTGGATTGGATCTCTGACTTCTGGCTTCTGACCCGGCTTTGGCTTCTTCCACCAACTCAGGTACCCGGTACTTGCTAGCCCAGAGGATTCTCCTAAGTCCCAGCGGCGTGGGCTCTCACGGGCTCCTCCCGGGGGAGCCGCGGGCTTCCAAGGGTGAAGACTCCGCCTCCCGGCTGTGACGCTTCCATCTACCGTCCCAGCCGGCTCAAGGGTCCACGACCATAACAACGACCAGAATTGTACACAGTATTCAAGGTGCGCTTTCACCATGGAGTGATACAGAGGCATGACATTTTCTGTTTGGTTAACTATTCACTTCTTAATAATTCCTAACATTCTATTTGCTTTTTTGACTGCTGCAGCACACTGAGCTGACAATTTCAAAGTATTTTCCACTTTGAAGCCTAGATCTTTTTCCTGGGTGCTAGCTCCTAATACAGAACCTAACATTGTGTAACTACAGCAAGGGTTATTTTTCCCTATATGCAACACCTTGCACTTGTCCACATTAAATTTCATCTGACATTTGGATGCCCAATCTTCCAATCTCGCAAGGTCCTCCTGTAATGTATCACAATCCGCTTGTGATTTAACTACTCTGAATAATTTTGTATCATCCACAAATTTGATAACCTCACTCGTCTTATTCCTTTTCAGATCATTTATATATATTGGAAAGCACGGTCCAAATACAGATCCCTGAGTCACTCCACTGTTTACCCTTTTCCACTGAGAAAATTGACCATTTAATCCTACTCTCTTTCCTGTCTTTTAACCACTTTAACCTCCTATCCAATGACTTTTTAGTTTTCTTAGAAGCCTCTCATGAGGGACTTTGTCAGACGCCTTGTGAAAATCCAAATACACTACATCTACCAGTTCACCTTTACCACATGTTTATTAATACCTTCAAAAAAAATGAAGCAGATTTGTTAGGCAAGATTTCCCTTGGGTAAATCCATGTTGACTATGTTCTATTAAACCATGTCTTTCTATATGCTCTACGATTTTAATCTTTAGAATAGTTTTCACTATTTTTCCTGGCACTTAAGTCGAGCTCACTGGTCTGTAGTTTCCAAGATCGCCCCTGGAGCCCTTTTTAAATATTGGGGTTACATTGGCCACCCTCCAGTCTTCAGGTACAATGGATGATTTTAATGATAGGTTACAAATTTTAACTAATAGATCAGAAATTTCATTTCTGAGTTCCTTCAGTACCCTAGGATGCATACCATCTGGCCCAGGTGATTTGCTACTCTTTAGTTTATCAATCTGACCTACTCCATCTTCCAGGTTCACAGTGATTTGGTTCAGTTCATCTGATTCATCACCCTTGAAAACCATCTCCGGAACTGGTATCTCCCCAACATCCTCATTAGTAAACACGGAAGCAAAGAATTAATTTACTCTTTCTGCAATGGCCTTATCTTCCCTAAAAGCCCATTTAACCCCTCGGTCATCTAACGATCCAAATGGGGTTTGTAATCCAAAGTAAGACACAATGTAGCCTAAAATGAGCCCAAGTAACCTGAGGAAAGAGAGGTCCCAAGCCCAAAAGTAATCCAATCTTCAAAGGAAATCATAAAGGCTAAGATAAATTATATTTCAGTGATTATTTTATTCTGATATATTAAAACATACAAAGTTTTAGTGTATTTACACTATGGCAACAGGTGAATGTACCAAACTGCATCAAGCAAATTCAAAAGAAACTGAATTCTGGAATTAAACAATTCTTAAACAGCGTTCCCAGAACTCTTTCCCATTCCTATGGTGCTCATCATCCTATTTTTCTTCCCCAGCCCCTTTCTTCCTCTCTTTAATCCTGGGAGAATTCTGTGCAGAATTGCCAAGGAGACCCCGGTTTGCTGCGAACGAAGCGCGCAAAGATGAAAGCCCACGTGTGCCGCGGCACATGCTCTGCTCGTGGCGAAGATGAAGGCCCCACTGAAAGTGAATGTGTGTGTGTGAGAGGAGAGGGAGTGGGGTGTGAGAAAGGGGAGAGGTGTGGGGGATGGGAGGGAGTGTGAGAGCAGGGGGTGAGCAGGAGGGTGTGAGAGAGCATGGTAGATGAGAGAGGTGGGGGGTATTGAGTGTGGGTGCCAGAGAGAGGGAGCCTATATGAGGAGATTGTGAAGGAGTGTGTATGTATATGAGAGACTGGGAGCTCGTGTGTATGAAAAGGGATTGTGTGTATGTAAGGATGCTAGCCTGTGTGAATGGATTGTGTATGTGTAAGACAGAGCCTATGTGAAGGGATGCGTGAGAAAGACACATAGGTAGCCTGTGTGAGGATGTATGTGTGAGAGAGAAAGGGAGCTTGTGTGGGTGTGTATGTAAGAGAGGGCCCTGTATGAGGGGATGTGTGTGTGTGAGAGAGTGAGGGAGCCTGTATGAGGGTATGTATATGTGTATTAGAAAGAGGGAGCATGTGTGTGTGAGAGGGCAGAGGGAGCCTCTGTGAGGGGCAGTACTGAGAACAGGGTCAAACTCTGGGACTGGCAATAGAGTGGAAGGGGTTGAGCCTATAGATGAAGGGGAGAGATACTGGCAGGTGGAGGAGTTGGGGCCTGAGAGGGCAAAGTGGCCAGGGGAGTAGGGAGAGGGAGTGGAAGAGACACTCTTACAGTGAATTTCTAGGGAAATTCTGCTCAAAATATTTAAAATTCTGCATCTCTAAGTAAAATTTTTGTGTATTAATTTAAAATGTAATAACTTGGACGGTCATGTAAATTATGTTATTTTGAACAATATAAAGTTTGCAGAATTTTAAATGTTTTTGCACAGAATTCCCCCAGAAGTATCCCTTGTCCCCAACATCAATCCCACAGTGCTACTCTGACTCCGCCCCCCCCCCCCCCCCCATTTTAGTAATCTGGATTTTATGTTCAAAACTCAACTGACACCTTCATAATGCAATAGCATTCCTCCAAAAATGATTAAAATGAAAGAACTCTGCTGCTTAACATCAGTTTTTAATAGATTTGATATTTCTTTAACTCAAGCATTTAAAGTATTACATTTTCAATTGTTCACTTGGGATTTCCATGTGTAAAATGATGTACATCCGTACACAGGCTGAATCTCCATTCGTGCATGTTGAGCCACCTGACATATTTTCATAATGTGTACTTTTGGCTTTATTAAAAGCATTCTTGTGGGTATTTCAGAGGTGTATTTGCAAGCCTTATGTGATGAAAGAGAGCTCTTCTGACTGTGGCATGATTAATGCAGCCTCACAAGCAAACTTGATAGGCCTGGGGGCGGAGTTAAGATGGCTGACGTCGAGGAACGCTGAGAAGAGCTCCTCTGCCGTGATATTTTTCTTTTTTTTCTCATTACCTTATATTGCCCTGATGCCGCATACAAAACGTAAGGCCAAGTTGTGGGAGGCCAGCGCAAGCTCCCCGACACCAGGAAACTTACAGCCGCGGATAGAGAGCTTTTTCTCCCTCACTCCAAGAATGGCTCCGGAAGCGATTGCATGCGGGAAAGACGCTGAGCAAACGCCGTCCCCTCTGATCGAGGAAATTTCATTGACCCTCCCGGGGCGCCTAAAATGTCTTCTCCTAAAAATGAACCATTTGACCATCTCTTCGTGAAGGAGGTGAATGGAGCTGATATGATGGCGGGACTTATGGAGGCTAACTCTGAGCGGGTTATGAATATCGAGGAGCCTGAATCTATCTTGGGTGCTACAAAAGGAGTGAGCCCCAATGAAAAAGCTGTGGAAGGGGCCATTCTTTTACCTGTAAGTAGAACTTTGACCCCGCTAGTACAGCTTGAGGGCGGAATAAGGAGCGGAGGTGGTGCAGATCGGATTGCAACATTCCCTAATTTCGGTTTAGTTAAACCCCCAGAAATAACAATGGAAGTACTGTGGCAAGCTATTAAGTCCTTAGAGTCCTCTATTTCCAATCTCACTAAGGTCTTTTAAGGATACAGACTCCAAGGTTTCAGCTAATGTGAACTCCATTTCTCAGTTTGGGTCTAAGTTAGAAGTTCTGGAATCACGGTTTACTGTTGTGGAGCAAACTCAAATCAAGTATGGTTCAATCTGACCTAATTACATCTAAGAGGTTGGGAAATATTGAGAATACCTTGAGGAGCTGTAATCTCTGTGTAGTAAATTTCCCAGTTATAAAATCTTTGCCTACTACTGATTTGTTTAAAAGTTATCTTTCCCAGATTTTGAAAATGCCTGAATCAACTATGCCGGTGATTACTAAGTTATATTTTCTTCCTAAGTCTGAGGGATTGGCATCGACTGACTCTCTTGAAGAGGCCTCACTAAACAACTCAAATTCTGGAACAGTTGCATGAGATGGTAGTTTCTAAAAGAGGAACTTTACTGGTTTCATTTGCTTTTCTTGCTGATCAGAATACTATTCTTCGATTCTTTTTCCGCAACCGAGAATCTATGTTCTGCAGTCAGAAACTGTGGATTTTCTCAGATGTGACAAGGCAAACACAACTTCAGAGGAAAAAGTTCCTATTAATGCGTAGTTCTCTCAAAGGGGGCTTATTTTCTATTATAGTACCCATGCAAATGTTGTATCAAATTAGGGAATGTTAAATATCTTTTCTTTGAGCCTTCACAATTACGGGTTTTTCTAGATCCGCACACCTAATAGGCTCTGAATGTTTAGGCAATATATGATTAATGGGGTGGGGGTTTTTCTCACCTATTTCTTTTTACATATTTCAATGTATATTGCTCTTGTTAATTCTCCCCCCCCCCCCTTCTTTTTCCTTAATTTGGCATAGATAATAATCGTCTTTTTTTTTCTGCTGGATATTATTTCCTGTGAAATATGTACTTGAAAGATAATTGTAAATGCCTATTTCTTGGTAACTTTGGATATCTTATTATAAATGCAATAAAAAATAAATTAAAAAAACAAAAAACTTGATAGGCCCACACCAACAGCAAGCAGACATGCTCAGGCTGAGACTATGATAACTTCACCTATATAAACCTCATTCCCCATGGGTTGACCCTATGGGTTCAGGGGCCAGAAGAACTTAAAACATGGATCCCATAAGGAGCAGTCAAACAAAGTCAGGAAGTGGGCCAAGGTCAGGGCAGGCAGAGATCAGGCAGTGTCACGGCCACGGTCAGGTACCAAGCATCAGTCAGAGAGCTACAGGCAGGGAAGACACAGACTGGGACAAACAAGTGAAGGACAGGCAAGACAGATAGGAATAAGGTATAGCAAGGAGTAGGACCAGGACAAAGCAAGACAGGGAGCAGGACTGGAGGCAGGCAAGGACAAGACAAGCAAGGCAGGAGGATCTGTTGCTGAGGCACTGGCTGCTTGAAAAGGACTTCCTTGTATGTCTGGCCAGGATGTGATGTCATCAGCCAGTGCCCCAGATAGTCCCAGCTGCCAGACCTTTAAGAGTAGCTCAAGGGAAACAGATACTCCTCCTATACACAGCCCTTGGGTGCAGCAAAATGGGATTCTGCCAGAAGCACTTGGAGGTAAGAAGTGTTACACTATGAAGGTATATTTATGTTTAAAAAAATGGATGCATGTAATGGAACACTACTAACGTGTACTTTATGCCATCAATCAACACACTAAGATATGCGTGTACTTTTTAATTTTTTAAAAAATATCTTTATTGCTATTTTAACATGTCAAGTAACAAGTCAGAGGACGACAGTATGTTCTAATGCATTAGTCTATATCAAAGTAAGATGAACCCTTCAAAGACATTATATATTCCTCTCCCTATTCCCATCCCCACTCACCTAACGATATTCACCATTCACCCAAAGATGGAGAAAGTCATCTAAGGAGGCAAAATCTCAAACTTCATTATATAATTTATGCAATGTATATTCAAGACATAAGGCTTACTGTTCCCAATATCTATCAATAAGCAGCCCGTTATCCCACCATCAGTCAGTGGATTTCTAAAGATACCTGACTGAAAAAGGGGCTCCATATGTCTCATATGAACTCTATGCACGCTAGCTCAGCGTTAGAGTAATTTTACCAAAGAAAACCAAATTAAGAAGAAATCTTACCTCTACAGACGAGCCCCACAGCCGGAGACCGCCCGGAACAAAACCAGGAAGCCTCGAGACAAGATTTCTCGAGGTGATATCCGCGACCCCTCGGAGGTAAGCCTCGGACCGGCGGCCGACCCTCAGCGCGGTGGTGAAGGTTTTTTCCCTCTCCCCCTGCAGCCGGAGACCGCCCGGAACAAAACCAGGAAGCGCCGAGACAAGATAAAGTAGAAATCTATTTAAATGTCTCCGGTCTCCGAAGCTCGAGATGCGTAGGTCGCCAGCCGGAACCAGTGCCACCAGGTTGATCTGCCCTAGCAGGGCTAGACCCCGGTCAGATCTGGGGGCCCTCCCACGTGGAGACCCTCCGAGATGGTCACCATATTTTCCACGTGGTCGCCGTCATCATTTTGGCTCTTCGCCGCCCTGTCCGCCGTTTCGATCCGTGCACACAGAGGCGAGCCGTGCACACAAATACCTTGTGAGCATAACGTCGCATGCACAAGTACCAGGCGCACAAGTGACGCACATAGCCACACCCTTACTGTGCCGGGTGCATAATTTTGACCTGTGCGCACAACAACGCGCACATCTCCCTGCACGCGCGCACCAAACCTACCGCGCAACTTCAACGCACACCGGAGCGCACAACCGTATTGTACACGCACAAGCCATATCCTCTCAAGCTTTGTCAGGTTGGATGGGGAGCATCAATGCACAGCTATTTTCAGTTCTCTCTAGAAATGTTCAATCGGGTTCAAGTCCAGGTCGGGCTGGGCCACTCAAGTACATTCAGAGACGTCCTGAAGCCACTCCTGCGTTATCTTGGCTGTGTGCTTAGGGTTGTTGTCCTAATGGAAGGTGAATCATCACCTCAGTCTGAGGTCTAGAGTGATATGGAGCAGGTTTTCATCAAGGATGTCTCTGTACTTTACTCTGTTCATCTTTCCCTCGATCTTGACTAGTCTCCCAGTTTTTGCAGCTGAAAAACATCCCCACAGCATAATGCTGTTATCAGCATGCTTCACTGTAAAGATGGTATTTGCTAGGTGATGAGTGGTGCTTGGTTTCCTCCAGACATGATGCTAGGCATTCAGGCCAAACAGTTCAATCTTGGTTTCATCAGACCAAAGAATCTTGTTTCTCATGCTCTCAGAGTCCTTTAAGTGCCTTTTGGCAAATTCCAAGTGGGCTGTCATATGCCTTTTACTGAGGAATGGCTTCCATCTGGCCACTCTATATAAGGACCTGATTGGTGTAATGCTGCAGAGATGGTTGTCCTTCTGGAGGGTTTTCCTATCTTCACAGCAGAATCCAGAGTGACCATCGGGTTCTTGGTCACCTCCATGATCAAGGCACTTCTTCCCTGATTGCTCAGTTAGGGCGGGCGGCCAGCTCTAGGAAGAGTCCTGGTGGTTCTTCTATTTAAGAATGATGGAGACCACTGTGTTCTTCGGGATCTTCAATGCTGCAGGTTTTTTTGTATCCTTTCTCAGATCTGTGCCTTGACACAATCCTTGCCCGAAGGTCTACAGACAATTCCTTCGACTTCATGGCTTTGATTTTGCTCTGACATGCACTGTCCACTGTGGGACCTTATATAGACAGATGTGTGTCTTTCCAAATCATGTCCAATCAATTGAATTTACCACAGGTGGACTCCAATCAAGTTGGAGAAACAGCTCAAGGATGATCAATGGAAAAAGGATGTTTCCCTCTCTGCCCCTCATACTCCCTGAATGTTCCCCACTTCCCTACCACCTTCTTGTCCCCACACTACTCTCTGCCCACCAGTTCTTCCTCCACCCATTTCCCTCTCTTTCCTTTTCCCCATATGCCTCTCTTGCCACTCACCTCTCTTCCCTTCCTGACTCCACCTTCCTCTGCTTATTCTACCCTTGACACTATACTAGTATCCCCATACTAGTTGCCCTCTTTTTATGGTGTTCCAACATTCTCCCCGCCCCGCCCCCCAAAAAAAATCCTCCTTTCTACCCCTTCTTGTCCTTCATCTGTCCTCCAGTACTAGTCTTTTTCTCCTTCTGCAGGAAGCTAATCTTCAATCAGACAAAAAAAAAAAATCTTCTTCCCTTAATCTTGCCTCTTACTTTTCTCTCCAGTTCTCAGGAAGCAGCTGAGTTGGGAAGCTTCAGCAAAGAAAAGTGGGGAGGTCAGCATCTTCGGATTCATTTCATTTAATAGTTATATACGGCACATACCACACTTACAAAGGAGATCAAGGTGGTTAATAGCAAACAAAAACATACAAACTAATTAAAACATTACAATTCATTCAATCCCAACCCACTCAGCAACAATAGCAGGTTCAGGGATGAAAGCAGACAGCTGTTGTGTCAAAAACTGCCAGCAACAGTTGGAGGTGGATGTAAAAGCAAAGACGCAGGAAGCTGCTGGAGCTCTACTGCTATGCGATTACATGCACATTCCTCGTTCTTCCGTGTTCTGTAGAAACCCCGCCTTCTGCATTCACGCTGCTGTTTCTGTCACCTCTGGTTGACTGCTGCCTAAAACTCATCACTCTGCGACTTATGGGCTGCCCGAGGTAAAGGAAAAAGCAGACGACAGAGCAAGATAAAGAGCTGCTATCACTTGGCTGCCAATCACCCAGCCCAACCCGCACTAAAATATTTTCCCCATACAATGGGGGAAAAAATAGCCCAACTGGGAGTGAAGTAGCCCAATTTGGCAACACTTCAGCAGCAACAGTCACTTTCTGTTGCTTTACTGTTCCTGCAGCATCTGATTAGCTGCTGCCGGTGAGTCATCACACTGCGACTGCTGGCAAATCAGCCCGGCTGTCTCCAGCAAAGAAAAAAAGGTGCCAGCAACAATGATTGCTAACACTCAGCAGTCCATTTCCCTAGCCCAAAGCTAGCTCAACCGGCACAAATTTTTTTTTTTTTTTTTTTTTGCCGCATTAACAGGAAATAAAGTAGTTCATTTTTCTGCACCTGCCCTGCTGTTACCTGTCACCTCTGATTGGCTTATGAGGTCGAGTCATTATTCTGCGACTGCTGGCTTGGCTACCCGGAGCAAAGAAAAAAGTCGACAACATACTGAATTGCTAACATTCAGCTGCCCAGTCCAACTCGTAGAAAAAAAATGTTCCCCCGTTCAACAGGAAAAAAAAGTAGCCCAATAGGGCGTGAAGTAGTCCAATCTGGCAATACTCGGGGGGGGTCTACCGCATCCTTCTCCTGAAGTCGCTCGGCTAACGCATCATCACAAGGAGCCGAAACGCACCACTCTAGCAAAACGGTGGCAAAACAAGGTCAAAAAAGGCCCAACGAAACCGACCACCCAGGGAGCAACCATGGAGGAGGGATCCTTCGATCTTCGGTTGAGATAGGGATAGATTGAGGCTTCGATGGAAAAATCCTTACTTTTCCCTTCTTTTTAGGAAGCATATTGAAATGGAATCTATGTAGAGGGCAGCCACTGAAAACTACCACTGATGCGTTCACGCCGCCAAGTTGGAGCCACTCCTCCCCTCCCCAGTCCCTTTTCTTTTTCTATTCAAATTAGCAAAATTAGGTCACTGATATCCAACCTTCTCTGTAGTCACATACTGCTTAGGAAGCTGGAATTGAGTCTGGGTGCATGCCTAGAGTGAGCTAGGGAGCTGAAAAGATGGAGTACATTGCTGTAACTGAAAGCCAAGATATTGTTTTCCCTTCTCTTATATAGGTAGAAGCTGTTATTGCCTGTATCCAGTGGTGTGTGAAAAGATCGCTGTGGCTAAGCTAAGAAGTCTCACCTCTCAGCTTCATATTTTATCATAACCTGTTTCAGGCTCCTTTGTAGCGCTTTTGTGTTCTTTTAAGTGGGTAGCTTTAAAATTCAGCATTCTGAAGAAGTCTTTCTATGTGGATTCCAGTTCCAAAACAGCAAGTGGTAAATGGGTTACAAAGACATAAGTTTCTCCATACTGAATAGTATAACATGACACTGGCTATTTTACTATAAGATTGTGGAGAGCAGCACATTGTTGAAGATAAGGGAAGAGGGCTCTGGGTGACTGGCAGTCTATTGGAGACTGAGTACAGGGCCAGAGGCAGGATAGAGGATAGTGGTGAGAAGTAGCAAAGAACAGTTGTTGGGAGGTGGAAGATCTGCCGTTTGTGACAAAGGAGGAGGGGTGGTGACAGTATTCACCAGCCCACCCTATATATGTTACTTATCTAGGGACAGCCAGGCACATCAAGTTTGTTAAAATGGTTGATAGTTTTTGGAACTCTAATGAATAATTCTCTGGTATATCTGCATAGAATGTTTTTGAGGCATAAATATCTTATAGATCATATACAGTGTGACTCCTGGGGGTGAGGGGTAGTATGGGTGATAGACTACTGGGGATGAGGGGGAATATGGATGTGTGAGAGAAACTGATTACATTTATTAAAATGTGTTAATTACTTAACGCTTATAGGCCAAAGCAATATACAACACAACATACATAATTAAAAATATAATATATAAACACAGACAACTAAAATATAACAACAATATAAATCGAATAACAGGAGTACTAAAATACAATTTAACATAAAATAATAAAACTAGAGTACAATCTGGAGCTAAGGACATGGCATCCTCAGGAGGTTAAGGACATAGATTAGAGCACATCTAATTAAAAGACATGTAGCTTACATATAGGCCAGTTTGAATAAATACATCTCTAAAAGACCTCTAAATGTTTTCAGACTGTCACACATATGTAGCTCAATTGGAAATGAGTTCAAAAGAGAAGGGGCTGCCACAGAGAAAGCACATTCAAGGATTATGTGAAGACGTGCAGCTTTCAGAGAAGTAACGTCCAAAAGCCCTCTTTGAGAGGACCTCAAGTATCTTGAAGACTGGTACATTTTTAAAAGGGCATTTAATCATGGGTATGAGGTATTAATTAACTTAAAAGTGACAATGCCTATCTTATATTTGATAACCTCATTGATAGAGAGCTAATGCAGATCATCATTTTACTCTGGTTTTGACTGATGATGCTTGGTACCAGTAATGAGATGAGCAGTCAAATTAATTAACATCTGTAGGGGCTGTAAAGAGGAGTAAAGACTGGTGCAATAGTTAGTGATGGGAAAAATGGATCCTTGTACAATTGTATGAAAATCTGATTTATGAGTAATTTATGTAGACCAGATAAGTACTGTGGAAGAGGGGGTAATGTGTATTTCCTCTTCATCCTGCAGACCTGTCCAGCAGGTTTTCTCACATCACTCTTGGCTATACATTCCAGGATAGCTGAGTGGACCTTTGCTAGTTCTTTGCCGCCAGCTGGTGAAGGTCAGACAGGGATAGCAGGGAATAAGTACAATTAAAAAATAAAAATAAGTAAGGAAATTTAAAAAAAGAGGGTAGCTTGGAGTACTATTGCATTCATGGGTAGTGTAGGAATCTGGCTGGCTCTTCTTCCCTCCATCAAAAAAAAAAAGAGAAAATCCAGCTCTCATTAGGGGCCTTGTCTATGGGGGTAATAGCATGGTCCACATAGAGCTGGACCGTAAGGGATGGGAGTCTCACTTGGAGAGAGTGAGAAAACAGACAGTTTTCTCCTTCTGCAGCGGCTCCTATAGCTGAAAGAGGCCAGAAATATTTTCAGTGCAGAGGTAGGAATTAGAACTCAATAGCAGCCTTTTTTTTTGTCCCAGGTGTGATGCCGAGTCCCTGAGAGAAAAACAGGTAAGTCGGGGAGGGAGTGACTCTTAAGAGTGAGTCACTGATTCAAGCTGTGCAGTTTCCAGCAGCCGTTTTATCCTAATTCTACAGCGCAGTCTCAGATCTTTAAGACAGATGTCAGCAAAACTAAAAAAGGGACTCCAAGCCTGGATTCCAGAAATTTACAATACAGGGCAGTGGCTGCTAATGTAGCAAAGACTGTCAGCTTCTCTTCTTTTAACTCTGGCTGCCACTGGTGGGGCACGGCAGTTACAGGCTCCCTCACTCTTATGTTATCAGTTTGTCCATCTGTACCACTAATCGTCAGCTGTGACATCATTTATAATTAAACTTAACACAAGCATGCTTTCTTTAATAAAATGTGATAAAATACATATACAATCCAATGTTTTGTAAAACAACAGATATGAAACTGGTCTTATTCCTAAGAGTAGTTGTCAACATGTATGCCACCACGCCTGACTTTGGGTTCTTATGGGAGCTTGCATCTATTTGTTTTTAAGTGTGGAAACTGCCTGTGGAAAATATAAATGCTTTCTTATTAACTTATTCACATAAATAGTGTCATCTTGGAATGTTGTTGGTCTTTGAAAAGAAAACATTGCCTGCAAACCATGTTGAAGGAATATTTCACAAGAGAAATTAGATGTTTTCTTAAGAAAAAAAACATGTATCTTACACAAACTTCTCAGGAACTGAAGGATCGAAATCCCTAAATAATCATGAGGAGGTCCATATTCTGAGGCTTTAAGCTGGATAACTCTCTAGTTATTCAGCTAAATTAATATTTAGGTACTTATCTGGCTAAAATTTAGCCAGTTACCTTAGGAGTGTTCCGGGGGCATTTCGGAGAGGAGTTACATTAGCTAGATAAGTTATTCAACTAACTCGTCTGGTTGGAGTAGACAGCTGTGCCAAAGTTACTGGCTAACAGTAAGATAGCTGGATATATTCAACAATGCGTCTGCACTATTGAATATATTCCCAAAAGTGAATGCATGATTTCACATTATAATTAGTAAAGGTTAGTTCTGGTATAATGCTGTTTATTTTAAAAAGTGTTTGTGTTCTTTTCATTGTATTTTAAACCTATGTTGTAAACCACCTTGGTCATATATGCTGTATATGCGATACAGAAAAACTGTGAAATAAATAAAGTTAGCTGGATAAGTTTATCCGGCTAACTTTGCTATTTGGACAGTGACTGAATATGTACCCCTAAATAAATTTGCTGATATTTTGTATTTAAAAAGTTAACTACAAAATATTACCAACAGATTACACCACCCACAATATAAGAACATAACAATTGCCATACTGGATCAGACCAAAGGTCCATCAAGACCAGAATCCTGTCTTCAACAGTGGCCAATCCAGACAGTAAATAGATCTCATATTGTCAACACATGGCAGTAAGTAGTGGCTTTCCCCAAGTCCACCTGTTCAATAACAGTTTATTGACTTTTCCTCCAGGAACTTAGCCAAGCCTTTTTTAAATCTAGCCACACTAACTGCCTTAACCACATTCTCAGACAGTGAATTCCAGAGCTTAATGGTGCATTGAGTGAAATAATTTTCACCTATTTGTTTTAAATGTGCTACTTGCTAACTTCATGGAGAGTCCCCTAGTCTTTGTATTTTTCGAAAGAGTAAATAACTGATTCACATTTACTCATTCTAATCCACACATGATTTTATAGACCTCTACCATATTCCCCCTCAGCATTCTCTTCTCCAAGCTGAACTGCCCTAACCTCTTCAGTCTTTCCTCATAGGGGAGCTGTTCCATCCCCTTTATCATTTTGGTCGCCTTTCTCTGTACATTTTCCAGTTCAATTATATCTTTTTTGAGATGCAGCGACCAGAATTGCACACAGTATTCAAAGTGTGGTCTCACCATACGGATACAGAGGCATTATGACATTCTCCATTTTACTGTCCATTCCTTTTCTAATAACTCCTAACATTGTTTGCTTTTTTGACTGCTGCCGCAGTCCACAATGATTTTCAGATCCATTTCCGGGTGGTGACTCCTAATGTGGAATCTAACATCATGTAACTACAATGTAGGTTATTTTTCCCTATAAGCATCACTTTGCAATTGTTCACATTAAATTTCATGTGTCATTTGGTTACCCAGTCTTCCAGTCTTGACAAGGTCCTCCTGCAATTTAAGAGAAATCTTGCCTTAAAAATCTATTAGATTTTTTGAAGCTGTAAATAAATATGTAGGTAAAGGTTGATACAGTGTATTTGGATTTTCAGAAGCCCTTTGACAGTCCTTCTTGAGAGACTCAGGACTGAGAACTGTCTAAAAGACAGGAAATATAGAGTAGGACTAAATGATGACTTCCTTGTCATCCATTCCAGACCAGTCCACTCCAGACAAGTGGGATACATCCTCTGGCCAGCAGATAGAGGCAGAGAAAAAAGCTCAAAGCTGACTTTTCTCCCTCTATAAAGATCTGGTGCTACCTCAGCAGATGTTTGGATTGTGCTGTAGTTATGATACAGATGAATGGACTGACCTTCTCCCTTCTCCCAAGCCCTCCGCCCTGAGCCGACGCCATGGTGGTTTGAGTTCCTGCACAGGAGGGGAGTGTTCCAGTGGCTTCTTCCCTTCATGGGTTCAGCTGCAGGAACTGTGGACAGAGCTCCTAGGGCAACAGTCCAGACAGTAGTAATGATTTCCCTAGCACAGCGGCCTTCCAGGGCAACAGGCCAGAAAATGGGCACTGATTTCCCTGCTGGAGCAGCTTCCCAGGACAACAGGCCAGATAAGGGGTTCTGTTTCCCTGGTAGTACAGGAGCTGAGCAAGAAGGAACACAGCTGGTAAGTCTCAGTGGTGCAATTGGTTAGCGTGTGGTATTTAAAGAGTTCAAGCCTTACTTGAAGCACCAGTGGATCAGTGGGCACACTATCCAAGCAAGACTGGGTGGCTTTTTCCCCAGTTCAAAGCCCTGGACCCAGTGAGGGAAGGCAGTAAAATAGTGCATAGGAAACTGGGCAGTCTCACTGTGTGGGCTCTGCAAACATGTTTGTGTCCATGCTTTGTTGCTCTACTGCTAATTAACCTGCTTCAGCTAAGCAGTTTGACTCACTAATTAACTGCTCAATTTCAAGCTAGCTGGCCCCTAGGAGAAACTAGTGCTTTGGCATGATTTGGCCTGGCTGTTGCTTCAGCCAGTTAACACTGTGATCCAGCTTCAAGTAATTAGATGGGCTCAGTAATTGGCTGCATAAGTTCTGGAATGGTCACAGCTGGGGGAAATTGCTTTGGAGTTGCAGACTGCAACAGGCAAGCCAGACCAATTAGAAAACTAACATAACAGATGCCTGGCGCCATAATGGTTTGCTTGTATGACCCAAGCCTGTGAAAGAAAAGTCTCTCCCAGTTTTTGAAAGTTTAACAGCCTTTTTTTCATTGGCATGTGGTGCCAAAAAATAAAACAAAAACATCCCAAACAAACCTCTGACATAGAGAGAAAGAGTCCACCTGACTTATGGGAGATGGCTAGCAACCAGGAAGAGAATATCAGAGCTGGTGGCCTAGAATATGTGTGTATACGTACATACTAGGGGCTGTGCCCCTGCTTGCTTCGCTCTCCAACCTCGCCAGTGTGGGGGGTGCAAGTGGTATGGGGGGATGGGCGGGTACTGTTGCCCTCTTGCACTCTGTCCTGCTCACTCTCTCCTCCCCCTCCCCCCATTTGTATTAGGTGGGTGGTGGCGGGGCAGTAGGAGACAGTGGGAGTGATTTAGGTGGGGGTATATGTGCGACATTCCACTTTGCAATTTCCATGTTACCCCTGCCTCCCCCCATATGAATGTGGGGGTGGGAGTGGTGTAGGGTGAGCATGGGTTGGTGGTGCTGGTGTATGCGATTTGTGGGGGGGGGGGGGGGTAGAGTGTGTGTGTAGATGGATGGAAGAGGGTGGTGTGCGGTGGATATGTGGCTGATAGTGGGTGTGCTGGGGCTAGGGGGCAGTGTCTGTGAGTGCATGCTTCCTCCCCCCACTGTGTATGTATGTAGGTTGGTAGTGGTTTAGGTGTGGTGAGAAGGTGAGTGGGATATGGGTTTGTGGAGCAAGTGGGTGTATGGAGGGAAGGTGAAGGGGGATAGAAGACTGCACAATTTCATTATCACTCTCTACTTCTCCCCTTCCATGTTCCCTCTCTTCTCCCATGGCAACTCCCTCCCTTCTCACTATAAGAAAATACCACCACTGACTAATTCTTATGTGAAACAATGAAAAGCTATCTTTTCTGTATTAATATATGCACAAAGCCAAACGTTTATGAGAATGCTTTGAAACAGAAAACTATAACAACATACCAAAGACTCTGAATCTTTTTGTTTGGCCCTGATCAGCAGTCCCGCTCATCCTACCTTGCATCTGTATATTAGGTTCTTGGAAGGACCATGCTCAGAAAGGGATTGCTCTGCTTTCCTAAAATATTGCTAAGCTACTGATAAGAAAAACTTACTGCCTATCAGGCCGATTCAGTAAAAGTCGCGGGAGAGCGGGCGAGCGCACAGGCCACTCTCCTGTGCGCGCGATTCAGGGGGGGGAAGAAGATGCAAATAAGGGCCCGCGGTAAAAAGAGGCGCTAGGGACACTAACGCGTCCCTAGCACCTCCTTTTTGACAGGAGCGGCGGCTGTCAGCGGGTTTGACAGCCGACGCTCAATTTTTCCGGCACGGGTTTGGAAAACGGACACCGGTTAAATTGAGCGTCTGGAGTAGTCGAAGCCTCAGGAGGCTCTGGTGACAGTTTCTATAATTAAGGAAAAGCGGAAGAACACTACCACCTTCCCACTCCCCCTGGAGGTAAAAGAGATGATGATGTTGGCTGAGTGGGAATCCCTGGCCTTCGAGGTGTCAGTCTCCTGCAAGAGTTGTATCTGCTTCCACCAGCCTCGGTACAGAAGTTTTTCCAGGTTACGGTTGTGGATGCTCAGGTTACAGCTGCTGTCACCAGGCGTACCACCATCCCTGTGGGAGGGGATCACGTCCCTATGGGATCCACAAGACAGGAGGATGGAGCTACCTGTGAGAAATGTGTTTATTTTGTTGGCAAAGGCGGTCCAGATTTCCATTTGCTTGGCTATGGTGGCCCAGGTTCTCCTTCATTGGATACAACAGCTGTCGGAGAGTGAGGAGGTGGCCAAGCTGGAGTCCGAAACAGCATTTTTGGCAGACTCTCTGTATGACTTGTTACGAAGCTCCTCCCAGTCAGCGGACTTTTCCGTGACGGTACGTCGGCTACTGTGGCTATAAAATTGGGCAGCTGACTCTTAGTCTAAAATCCGCCTGGGGAAGTTACCTTTTAAGGGTAATCTACTGTTTGGAGAGGATCTGGATCAGTTGTTGAAGAACTTGGAGATCTAAAACCCCAATGCTTGCCAGAGGACAAGGGCTGCTTCTTTTATAGTGCAGGCAGAGGTTGGGGAAATTTTGAGCCTCTAGGCAGTATCGGCTGGGTAGTCAGTATTTTGGGACAACCTCCATGGCGTATTCTGGTCTAAGGGGCCAGGGTCAGTCCTTTCATGGAGCCAAAAGGCAGAGGGCTGATATCTGTTCCTCCACAAGGATCAGCAGAGCCTCCTTGTGAGGGTCCATGGGTTCACTCCCTTCTGACTTCCATAGGGGGACACCTGTGGGAGTTTTTGCAGGGAATGGACCTGTAAAATGTCTGACCAGTGGGTGTTGGAGATCGTCTTTCAGGTTATGCACTGGGCCTTTATTGCCCCATTTGGGATGTCTTTATAGTAACAGCCTGTTCTGCTCTGGCCTCACAGGCTGCCATGAGACATTATTAAAACTGCAGATCTTGCGGGCAGTGATACCGGTGCCTCCTTCAGAGTGGGACAGGGCTGTTAATTCATTGATTTTGTAGTGCCTAAGATTTTAGATCTCAAGAGCATGAATCGCTGTTTGCAGGCTCCACGTTTCCACATTGAAACCCTGCAGTCTGTTCTAACCACAGTTCGTCAGGGAGAGTTCCTGTGTTCCTTGGACATGACAGGGCCTATCTTCACATCCCGATTCAGGAACTGTAACCGTATCCAAAAGTCAGTAAGGAGGCCCAGACAACTGATCCGCAAAGATAGACTTTTATTGCCAGCAAGATGCAGCTAAGACAAGGGCTTAGTACAACTGCATGCCACGCCCCTTTTGCAACAGAACGGGATCAGAGGTACCTGCATTTTTACTTGCTGCAGTTTATTTTGTTCTAACAACCGAACTACATGTATTTACCAAGGTACTGGTTGTGGTAATGGAAGCTCTCCCACGCGAAAGAATCGCAGTGCACCTATACCTTGATGATTGGTTAATCTGTGTGGCATCTCTTGACAGAAGAACATTATTCCAGAAAAATAAGAACAAGAGTATTAATGTTCAATGTGAACAAATAAAACCCAATCTTTATTAAAACTTTCTACAATAAAATAAATGAGCACCTGTAAGGCAAATTCTTTGACTTAACACAAGTCCATTCATACATACAAACATACATAACGTGTACAAAAATATTTGTTATCTACACATCTAACATAACAAATCAAACTGTGTTATATCGATGTTAGTTACTCTGCCAAGTGCGTATGGCGGCTCACCCGCACATCCAGCTCAAAAGAAAGCAGCCAAAGAGGTAGAAGTCAATGTTTCATCTTTAGCAATTAAGAACAAACTGAGAAAACTAGGAGTTCTCAGGTACCCTAGTGAGTCAAATTTAATCCAGGATTCAGTTCCCTTGCAAATCCAAGCAGCATCTGATGGCTGAATGAGTTGAGCAATGGACGGCCCCTATCATGTGACAGGGGCTACCGGTGTCATTGGCCGGCCCCTGTCACATGGTAGGCGCAATGGACGGCCCCTACCATGTGACAGGGGTCGGCCAATGGCACCGGTAGCCCCTGTCACATAGTAAGGGCAAAGGGCTGCCAGCGCCATTTTGGTTACTGGCAGCCGACGGCCCGGGAGCGGCAGATCGCTCCCGGGCTCCCCGCTGGACCATCAGGGACTTTGGTGGGTTCGGGAGGGAGGGCAGTCATGGGGGAGGGTGGTGGGCTTTGATGGGTTGGGGCTGGTTTTGTTTCTTGACATGGGGAGGTTTTACCCGCGACGTATCTACGGGTGACAGGTAAATCTTTATTTTGGGGCCCCCCAAAATACCCCCGACTTATATATATGGTTTCGACTTATACCCGAGTATATACGCTAATTGGCAACAAGTAAATATAATGTCACCTTTTCTGTAACTGGAAAACAGGTTAGTGAAGTAGCACTTGGATCTGTACTGGAGCATGTGCTGTTTAACATATTCGGAAATGATCTGGAAAAGGGAACAACGAGCGAGAAGGGTGAATTTGCAGATATGGATTGTGTGTGGCGGTAGGGTCAACAAGAGCAAATAGATGGTTAGGAATGAGTCAAAAAAGAATGGCAAATAAAACTTAAGTTATCCTGTTGCCTTTTGATCCATGGTGTGACTGCACTTTAAGAATTGTGTGCATTTCTGGTCACCCCTTCTGAAAGAGGACAGCAGAACTAGAAAAGATGCAGAGGAGGGCAACAAAAATGATAAAGGGAATGAAACAGCTCCCCTATGATGAAAGGCTATATGGGTTAGGGTTCTTCAGCTTGGAAAAAAGACAGGAGACATGATAATTTTCATAAAATCATGGCTAGAATGGGTACATAAAGGACAGTATTATTTGAAAGATTTAATAACTAAAACAAGGAGACATTCTACGAACTAACAATGAGCAGATTTAAAACAAATCATAGAAAGTACTCTTTTACTTAACACAAAATCAAGCTGTGGAATCTGTTGCCAGAAGTTGTGGTCAAGGCAACTACCATTGTGGGGCTTAATAAGAGTTTTAGAGAGGTTCCTGGAGCAAAGTCCATAAAACATTACTAGGCAGGTAAACCAGCGAAAGCCATCGTTATACCTGGGAGTAACAAGAAATAGATCTACTGTTTGGGATCCTGCCAGGTATTTGTGACCCGGATTGGCCACTTTTGGAGACAGGATGCTGGACTTGATGGATCTTGGTCAGACCCAGCATGGCATATCTTATGTTCTAAGTGATTTATTTATGAAATGTAGACACCTAAAGACTTAATAATGAGCACATTTTACTTCTGCAGATTCCTGCATTGTGAGTATCCTGTCTGCTCACCTGTTGGCTTGCTCCCCATTCACGGCGTCAGGGACACGGGCACTGCCCCTGGATGCAGACAGGAAAGGAAAAGAGCATGTCTGAAAAAACCTTTGGTCGGGTAAGAACGTTTCTGCTAATTCCTATGAAGATTTAAATTAAAATGAGATACCTATATTAATTATGCTGAGCACTTTAGCACAGTTTTGGAGAAAATGACTGTATACTGTTATAATGTCTACCCAAATAAAACAGGAAATTAATGGAGGGAATTCTTTGCTAGAACCCAGTCTTCTATGTATGATATGGGTAGAGAGACCCCCAGTTATTCCTGACCTTTTGTGTGTATGAGGGAGGGAAGCCTGTGTGTGAAGGAGCATGAGTGTATGAGAGACAGGGAGCATGTGTGTGTGTGAGAATATGTGTATGAGAACCTGTGTGTATGAGAGATAGGAGAGTGTATGTGTTTGTGTGAGCATGTATATATGAGGGAGTGTATGTGTGAGTGTGAAAGAGAGAGATCTTGTGTGTGTGTATGAGAGAGACACCATGTGTGTATGACAGAGGGGAAGCGTGTACCTCAGCATGTGTGTGTGTGTGTGTGAGAGAGAGGGAGCATGTGGGTTTGAGTGAGAATGAGCGAATATGAGAGGAGAAAGTTTATGCACCCCTCTCCCCAACTCTACTAATTCATGTCAATTTCAGGATGACTGGAAATCAAAAGATCCCAGGTATGGAGAGTGGGGAATTTTAAAATCCTTTTTACTTTTATTGTTGGCTATTTGATGTGTCTGTTTTGAAATATGTTGTTGCTTAGGAAATTAAATTTAAATGAGTTTTAAATTATTGGATGTTGCATGTGTCATTTGTTTTGAAATATTCTTTTATTAGTATGGTTTTACTATTATTGATATTTTATATTTCTTGATTGTATTTGTTTTATGAGGCACGGCGATGTTTGTTTTTCTGTTGTTGCAATGCATACGGAGTCTGGCTTCTTGCAGTTTCTAGTTTTTGTCTGCACATTTGTATTTATATTCTGTATTTGAAGAGCGTCTGTCTCTGTTCTGCATGTATGACTTAAGTGAGGTATTCTGCTAGCATGTAGTTTCTAAATAGGGATCTGTAGCAGTTTAATTTGTTCTGTTTTCCCTAATAGGAGGTGCATTGATGTTTTAGGACCTGGTGTAATATTTGCAGTGTTGCTTTTTCATAAGTAAGGTTGCTTTTGTTTGAGTCTGGCAGTTAGGGGGGGTTATGGTATGGCAGATTTTCTATAGGCTCTAAACACATTTTGTGCAGGATTTTGTATTATTCAATGTTCTGGTAGTGGAAGGGGTTTGTATGCTGTTACTGAGGTGACAACAAAATTTGAATATTTCCTAGCATGTAGCCAGATGGCTCAGGACCAATGGGTATTGTGCTGTTCTGCTAGCAGATGGGAGACGGAGTCCATCTGGCTACACGCTAGGAAATGGAGAAATTACTTACCTGATAATTTTGTTTTCCTTAGTGTAGACAGATGGACTCAGTATCCCGCCCACGGCTGCCCCAGAAAAGGGAGGCAGGTGTGTCGCGTCTCCCGGTGTCCCACCGCCCCGTTGTACATTCCTTCTCCCTTTTTCCAGCCCTGCGGGCCAATTGGAAGCTTCCTTTCTTCCTACCCCCCACTGCCCAATGGGAAGCTTCCTTCATTCTGCCTACCCCCGTGTAGGCCAGTCTCCCTTCTACCTGCCAGTGGGAGTAGGAAGAAGGGAGGAAGCCTTTGATTGGCTGGTGAGACAGGCATCGCATAGCCTGGGGGTGAGGTGGGAGAAATGGCAGTGTCGAACCCTGACAAAGCAAGGCCACCACGGGAGCCCATCCCCATGGCATTAAAGAGGAAACCCGACCCCGACCGAGGCCACCACGGGAGCCCATCCCCGTGGCAACGAAAAAATAAGGCCCGCCGGTGTAAAGCCACGGCGGAACTGGAACCCATCCCTGCAGTGAAGGAAGAAGAAGTTTTTGGTGAGAGTTTGTGTTTGGGTGTGAATGGGTGCGTGGGTGAGAGCTTGTGTGTGTGGGTGTGAATGGATGCATGGGTGAAAGCTTGTGTGTGTGGGTGTGAATGGGTGCCTGGGTGAGAGCCTGTGGGTGTGAATGGGTTCCTGGGTGAGAGCTTGTGTGTGTGGGTGTGAATGGATGCATGGGTGAGAGCTTGTGTGTGTGGGTGTGAATGGGTGCCTGGGTGAAAGATGGTGTGTGTGTGTGTGTGTGTGAATGGGTGCCTGGGTGTGAATGGGTACCAGGGTGAGAGCTTGTGTTTGTGGGTGTGAATGGGTGCCTGGGTGAGAGATGGTGTGTCTGTGTGTGAATGGGTGCCTGGGTGAGAGATGGTGTGTTTGTGTGGGAATGGGTGCCTGGGTGAGAGCTTGTGTGTGTGGGTGTGAATGGATGCATGGGTGAGAGCTTGTGTGTGTGGGTGTGAATGGGTGCCTGGGTGAGAGCTTGTGGGTGTGAATGGGTGTCTGGGTGAGAGCTTGTGTGTGTGGGTGTGAATGGATGCATGGGTGAGAACTTGTGTCTGTGGGTGTGAATGAGTAAGAGCTTATATGTGTGGGTGTGAATGGGTGCCTGGGTGAGAGCTTGTGTGAATGGGTGCCTGGGTGAGAGCTTGTGTGTGTGGGTGTGAATGGGTGCCTGGGTGAGAGCTGGTGTGTGTGGGTGTGAATGGATGCATCGGTGAGAGCTTGTGTGTGTGGGTGTGAATGGGTGCCTGGGTGAGAGCTGGTGTGTGTGGGTGTGAATGGGTGCCTGGGTAAGAGCTTGTGTGTGTGGGTGTGAATGGGTGTGTGGGTGTGAATGGGTGCCTGGGTGAGAGCTTATGTGTGTGGGTGTGAATGGGTGCCTGGGTGAGAGCTTGTGTGTGGGGGTGTGAATGGATGCATGGGTGAGAACTTGTGTCTGTGGGTGTGAATGAGTAAGAGCTTATATGTGTGGGTGTGAATGGGTGCCAGGGTGAGAGCTGGTGTGAATGGGTGCTTGGGTGAGAGCTTGTGTGTGTGAGTGAGTGTGAATGGAAGTCTGGTGAGAGCTGGTGTGAATTGGTGCAAGAGCATTTGTGTGTGATTGAGAGCTTGTATATAAGAGAGCATGAGTGTGAGAGATACTGGTCAGGAAAATGACTGGTGTGAGAGAGACCGAGACTGGTTGTGGGATCTAATTGTGTGTGTGTGTGTGTGTGTGTGTGTGTGTGTGGGCTTCAGCAGCCCTTGCTGCTTCTGGTGAATGCTATTGGCCTGCAAGGGAAAGGGGTAGGAGAGTTGCTGGAGAGGGTAAGTAAAGGTGACTTTTTAAATTTATTTTTCTTGATTGACTGCCATTTTAATTATTGGGTATTATGCGATGTCTGCTGTTTTGAAACATTTTATTGATATTTGGACATGTTTTAATAATTTTTATGAGTTTTTAATTGTTGGATATTATTCTGTTCAGCAGCTGTTTTGTAACATTTTTAGTATAGCTTTACAATTATTTTTGTGTAGGGATCTATAGCAGCTTGGGTTATTCTGTTTTCCCAATAGGAAATGTATTAGTGTTTAGGGCTTGGTTTAATAGTTGTATTTCTTAGATAGGGTTGTTACTGTTTGAGTGCATTCCATAATACAGGTGTAACTGTGTGCGGATTAGTTATGTGCAGATCCTGGGAGTATGTTAGGTTGGTTCTGTGTGTGTGACCGAGGTGAGGTATTTTACTAGCACGTAAGCATTTGTATCACTTATTTGTTGTATTTTCTCAAGAGGACATGCATTAGTGATAAACTGCTGTCTTTTCACAAGTAGGGCTATTGAGTTTGTATTGTTGTTACTGAGATGACACTAGAACCAGAATATATTTTTTGTAAGATGAGTTGTACGGGGAATGTCTTAATTCTGCTTTACATCCATAATTGTGGGTCGGGGAGTTCCTGTGGATGTAAAGTGTACTTTCACATTTAGCCCTATGATGGTCACATGCTCAGTGTGTCACACACATGTGAGAACCATCTGTCAGGTGTGTTCCGGCCAAAAAAAGGTTGAGAAACCCCTGGTCCAAGGCATACCTGCATATCCTCAACTGGCTAGAGCATTAACGATTCTTCGCTTCATGGTTTTGAGCACTACCTTTGGGTTTGGCCTCCATGCCCAGTACCTTTTTCTACAAGATTCTGGGAGAGAGCCTGGATTTGGTTGAGCATGGTGAACCTGGCCAAGAGCAGTCTTCAGCCTTCCCAGTCGCTAGAATCGTATTCAGATGTTGATGACACCGGTGCGTTTATTCTTAAACACAATATGCCTGACAGTGTGGTCCTGTCTACAGGGGCGTGAATTTATTGGTGTGACCCTGGAAATGGTACCATTGGTGAGGGCGCATTTGTTTCCTCTTCAGCACACTCTGCTCTCGTTGGAGCCCACAGTCTCAGGACTATTCGATTCAGCTTCATCTACCGATGGAGGTTTGCATACACCTGCAGTGGTGGTATAAAGCAGATCATCTGAGAAAAAAGGGGGTTTCCCTAGGCTCACTGAACTGACTAGTGCTCATGACAGACGCAAGCCTCCAGTGTTGGGGAGCTTACTGTCCAGAGCTGACAGCACAAGGGCACTGAAGTGCAGAAGGGTCTCTCTGGAGTATCAATCGTCTGGAAGCCTGTGCGGTCCGGTTGACATGCTTGCAACTGGAAGATAATTTTTTAGGGTCGAGCGGTTCGAATAATGTTGGACAATGCGACAACAGTGCCTTGCATCAGTTGGCAGTGTGGAACCAAGAGCCAGCAAGTGTCATGGAAAATAGCCCAACTTATGGAGTGGGAGGCAGTGCATGTTCAAATCTTGGCCTCACACATTGCAGGAGAAGACAATGTAAGAATGGATTTTCTTAGCAGACTGACTCTGAATCCAGTTGAATGGGAATTGTCAAACAAGGCATTTCAACTGGTAGTGTATCGCTGGGGCCTTCCATTTCTGGATCTATTAGTGACTTTTCACACTGCAAAGGTTCCTCGTTTATTCGGTCGCAGGAGAGATCCGAAGCTCTTAAGTATCAGTGCCCTCCTGCAAGAGTGGTCGGAGGGTGAACTGCTGTATGACTTCCCCCGTGGCCCATATTGGGCAGGGTGATTCAGAAGCTCGAGAGTCACAGGGGGATCTCCTGGGCCAAACTGGTGGCACTAGTTTGGCCCAGGAGATCATGATATGCAGATCTGCAAAGGCTCCTGGAGGTCTCTCTCCTCTGGACTCCAGCGCACAGGGATTGGCTGCATTCGGGGCCTGTTCTTCACGAAGATCCGACTCAATTTTTGTCTGACAGTATGGCCCTTGAGCGGGCTTGTTTGCTGCAGCATGGATATTCTTCTGCAATGGTCACCACCTTGCTATGAGTGAGAAAGTTCTCCGCTTCCTTAGCCTATGTGTGAGTTTGGTGAGTGGTTTTTTTTTATTTTTATTAGATTTATATAAGTTTAAGAGTACAAAATACAGGTGACAATAGGAAATCGTACTCTTACAATTCTATATCTTAAGGAATTCATAATTGTCAGTATTGTATACATCATTCAACAAGTACGAGGGTAAGTCAGTAAGTAAGTCACAAATCTCTCTACTAAGGGAATAAAACATTTATCTGTAATGTTGTCATATTCTATAGATGGCAGCACCTTAGAAGTGCTTATGTACATAAATAGTTATTTAAACTGTGCATGCGCAGGGGCTGTGTACACAAGGAAAATGGCTGCCGTGTTGACAGATTGTACAGTCGAAGAACAACGTGCTGTTGTCCGATTTTTATGGGCTAAGGGCTTAGTGGCAAAGACATTCATAAAGAAATGTATCCAGTATATGGAGAGAAATGTCTCTCGCGTAAAGCAATTTATAACTGGACCGATAAATTTGCACAAGGACGTGCCAACGTGAACGACAAAACCAGACCTGGTCGACCTGTAGAGATTGCGACAGAGGCAACTGTGAAGCAGGTTGAAGAGATGGTTCACGCTAACCGGAGGGTAACAATTGACGAAGTTGCCAAAGAAATTGGGTGTTCTCATGGATTAGCATATTCCTTAGTGCACGATGCATTGAACTTTCGCAAAGTCTGTGCAAGATGGGTTCCAAAACAGCTGACCGAAGACAATAAGAACAACCGGATAGGTGTCTGTTTGGAAAATCTCTGCCGTTATGCAAACGAAGGTGAATCAATGATGGCACGTATTGTTACTGGTGACGAGTCGTGGGTGCACCACTATCAACCAGAAGCGAAACGTGATTCCATGCAGTGGAAGCATCCACTATCACCGACACAGAGAAAGTTCAAGCTTGTGCCTTCTGCAGGAAAGGTGATGTTGACTGTGTTTTGGTACCGAGATGGGATACTCTTAACCAGTTTTCAGAAGCGTGGTGAATCTGTTAATTCGCCTTCATACTATGCTACTCTATTAAAGCTTAAAGGAGCTATTCATAGAAAATGCCCAGATCTGGAAAAAAGAGGAGTGCTGATTCTTCACGATAATGCCAGACCACACACTTCGAATGAGACTCGTCAGACAATTGCGAACATGCACTAGGAAGTTCTTGAACATCCACCATACAGTCTGGATTTGGCACCCAGCGATTTTCACTTGTTTAGCAAACTGAAAAGCCATCTCGGTGGTAAACATTTCACCAGCGATGAAGAAGTGGAACAAAAGGTGAAGCGCTGGTTACAATGCCAGCCAAAAGACTTTTACGCAGAAGGTTTTGACGGACTTTTCAAACGCTGGGACAAATGTATAAATGTTTGCGGCGATTACGTTGAAAAGTAGTTGGTTTTTCTAGAAAAACTGTTTGTGACTATATTCTATATATTTCACAGTAAATAATTCATCTTTTGCATTTAAATAAATTTCATGAATATTAATCCCATGTATGTTTGTGACTTACTTACTGACTTACCCTCGTATATAGGAAAAATAGAGATAATTGAAAGTTAAGTAATGAAAAGAAGCAGAATTATTAAAAGACAGCGTCATATTCTATTTCTATTGTCTAACTCCATCATTAAACAAAGTTTTTCCAGCTCTGTTGAAAATCTAGGAATGAGAATCAAGGTAAGTACGTAATTGCTCTGGTTGGTTAAATGCATACTTCGAGTCCTGGAAGGTGACCAAGCAGCGACATGGGTATCTTAACAAGAACTTAGCCCCCCTTTCTATTACCTCTACTCTCATAGATAACAATTTCCTGCATCTAAGCTGGGTATTTTGGGGTATACCAGGGAAAATCCTAATACGCTGGCCATAAAAATTTTGATTTTGGTGTCGAAAAAATAATCTAAGTACAGATTCTCTTTCTGTGAAAAGAGAATTGTACTATCAAAGTGGCCCTGGTTTCTATATTCATTTCATATGATTTTTCTAGGAAATCGGTAAAATTCACATCTACCTGAATATCCTGTGCTCGATTACCATCTGAGCTCTGGGACTATGGTAAATAATAATAATCCTAGAAAATACAGGTATAGCAGTTTCTGAGTACTTTAATATATTTCTTAAGTAACTTTTAAATAAATCATTTGGAGAAGCCAAATGTATCTTTGGAAAATTTAATATCCTCAAATGAGCTTTCCTGAATTGATTCTCAAGCATTTCTAACTTATCCATATATATTTTTTCTGATCTTATTAAGTTGGTTTGTACTTTTTCAATATCTTTGATTTTCCCTTCTAGGAAAGTGACAGTTCTATCTTTTCTACTTTATTCTGCACTAGAGTATTTTTATTTAAAGCATCCTGTACTGTAATTGTCAAATTATTTATAGATTTCTACATTAAGATTAACATAGTCCCAATCTCTTCAATTGTGAATTTCTTTGGAGTTATTATTGAGAAATCCCTTAAGGTTCTTACTTGTTGGTCCTCAGTTCCTTAGGGTTTGCTGAGTGTTTGAGGCTTGGTGTGAAGATCAAGGGGTTCTTCCTCATTCGGTTAAGAACCGCTCATTTTGGAACTTTTGCAGGATGGATTGAATAATGGATTAGTCCTTAATTCCTTAAAGGTACAGGTAGTGGCTCTTGCCTGTTTCCAGGGTCAGGTGAATGGTGGACCCTTGTCGGCTCATCCAAATGTGGCCCGTTTCTTGAAAGGAATGAAACATCCTCATCCTCCCTTGTGGTTACCGGTGCCCTTGTGGAGTTTTAATCTGGTTTTGGATTTCTTAGCGGGCCCTATGTTTCAACCGATGCGTAACCTTTCCTTGCAGTTACTGACCTTGAAAATGATGTTCTTGTGGCAATTGTTCTGCTCGTAGAATATCCGAGCTGCAGGCTTTTTTCTTGCCGGGATCTGTTCCTTCGAGCGACTCCAGGGGGTGATACAGCGGCGTACTGTTCCTTCCTTTTTTGCCAAAGGTGGGGTCAGAATTCTCTTGAATCAGTCCATTTCCCTGCCGTCTCTGGAGAGGGAGAGAGATGCAGAGGAATATCGCGAGTTACGACCCTTGGATGGTAAGAGACATATCATGAGGTATCTGTAGGTTTCTAGACCTTTCAGGAAGACGTATCGCCTGTTTGTCCTCCATATTGGAAGTAAGCAGGGCGCTCCGGTTTCGTGGGCTACAATAGCTCACTGGATTAAGGAGATGGTCACGGCCACGCATGTGGATGCTGAACAGCTGTTGCACGGTCAGGTTAGGACTCATTCCACTAGGGCTCAGGCAGTGTCGTGGGCAGAAGTTAGATTGTTGTCTCCCATCGACATTTGCCGAGCTGCTACATGGTATTATCATCTGAATGTGCAGGCCCGGGAGGACACAGCCTTTGCACGTGCAGTTTTGACTGGACCACGGGTAGCCCCCCTACCCTGTTCTAGGAGTAACTTGGGTACATCTCACTGGTTCTGGATTCATCTGTCTGGATGCTAAGAAATGAGAAATTACTACTTTTACTTTTCTTTAAACCAGACAGATGAGTCCAACTTCCCACCCTTGGCAGCTGAATGAATTTGCTACGATCTTCCTGCATGGCTACTTGTTCCGGGGTTACTGTAAATGTTAGTCCAGTCCCTAGACTAGTGTTAATACATTCTTTGTTTGAGCTCAGTGTTTCCTGTTGGCTGAGTGCTGAAATGGTTATCTGTTAAGTTTTTGCTAATCTGTTCACAGTTGCTTTTGAAGAGAATACTGGCAGGCTGATGTCACTGCAGAGATACTGTGATGTCAGGCTGATGTCACTGCAGAGAACTGTGATGTCAGTTTTGCTCCGTCTCCTTCTGTTGGTAGAGGTGCAAAACCCACTGGTTCAGAATTCATCTGTCTGGTCTAAAGAAAAGGAAATTATTAGGTAAGTACTAATTTCTTATTAGAGGACACAATGGCAGCCTCTCAGAAGAGAGTTTTTGATATTGCTAGCTTGCCAAATGTAGTGGATGCTTTTAGTTACATGCGGAAAGTGAGAAACTGTGACTGGAAGCACTTTTATTCCCTGAATGTAAGTGGTTTGCAGTTTTGAATGCAGTGAAAGGGTACTTGGGTTTTTGCCATGATTGTTTTATTGTGCATCATTCAGCTTTCTTTGAACAGTTTTGAGAAGAGCAGGTATCACTATTAATGGCTGTTACATGAGTACTCTCTTCCCTATTCTAGCATCTCATTATCCACACCTAGTACTTAACTACCTCATACCAGGGCTATCTTGGCTGTAGATACAGCTGCTAAAACACCTTACAAGAACTGTCCCCCCTCAAATACTGTCCACATATCTATAACAACTACACAGGACTAACTATTTCTTTTCCTACCAGACCAATGCAGATGTATGGGTTTTTCTCCCTACCAGCAAATGGAAACAGAATGAAAGCTTTGCTGGAAACAGCCTTATAGGAACTGCAGTCTTTCAGTATTTCTGTCTCCAGCAGATGGTTGAAGTGCCAAACCTGTAGTCTGTGGTGATGTGGGATGGCACAGTGGTGGACTCTCCACCCCTTATCCCGCCCCCTCCTCTGATTGAGTGAGGGGAGTTAGTGATCCTACTGGAAGGGGTTTGAAAACCAGTGCTACTGGTTCTCTTTTTTTCCCCCTTCTCCCTCTGTGCCCTTGCCCTAGGATCTCTGGATAAAGTCATCGTCAAGGGAAATTTTCTTTTGTTTTCTGTCTTTAGAGGATATTTCTGGGACTGAAGTTGTGACCGCCTGTAGTTTAAGAGAAGATAGTGGAGGGGGTAAATCCAGGCAATGTTTTGGGGTTCCACATCAACGAGCTTTCTTCAGCAGCAGGAAGCCTCAGGGAGACCAGTGAGGCTTGAGAAGAGGCTACCACTGCAGAATGTGGGAAAAAATGTCCTGTTTGTAGAGGCCACTATGGCAGCATGCTAACATCAGGCCTATGTCTGGCCTTTGCTGGTGAGGGGGGAAGGGTTTGAGGGTCACTCCAGAGATTTTTTAGCTAGAGGATAAAAAGGACTTTACAGCAGAAGTCCATGATAGTTTCATCAGGGGAAGAAGTATTGCAATCACAGACAACTCCATTTTGGAAACAGCTCAAAGTAGTGCTGTAGAGGTCAGAGAGGTCTCTAAGGATCCTCTGGGCTGTCCCTGGTGAACAGGTGTTGTCTCAGGGTTAAGGCTCTGGGTAAATTTGGGAGCACTGGATAAAGGAGGAAGCCTCTTCAGATGAGCCATTCTCCCCGGAGTTTGTAGTGTTAATGCACCAGGCTTACTTGATTAAGCAAGGTGATCCTAAAAATGAGTCTGTGCCCTTGGGGATTACCTCCACTCCTGCTCCGGCAGTACCGTCCCAGCCCAAGAGGCCTAGGAAAGAGCTGGACCTGGACTGGGATGCCAGATTGACAGATTCAGCAGGGGCTCGCAACTGGAGAGTAGGTAGAAAGTGATCTGGAGGTACTCCCTCTGGAGGAGAGTGAGATTCTATTGATGGAGAAGGATGATTCCTGGGTGGTGTGTTTTATTTAAGAGGGAAAAACTGCCAGCATTGATTACGCAGGTTCTGGTGGAGTTAAGAATTTAGTAATAGTGGGCAGAACCGACTCAGGAGGTTAAAGATCCAATTATGGAAGGCTTCCGGGGTCTGGCGAAGACCTTTGCCTTCCATAAAGTATCAAAGGCTCTAATCTTTGAAGAGTGGGAGATTCTCAGAGGCGGGTCTTAAAGTGGGCAGAGCTATGGTTAAGCTCTATCCTGTTCCAGATGAGACCTTGGAACTTTTATGATGTCCAAAGGTGGATTGGTTGGTTTCAGCAGAAACTAAAAAGACCACCATTCCAGTGGAGGATTATGCAACCCCAAAGTTTTGAGGTATCTGCCTTAGCTTTTCAGGCTGCGGTATGTGGCAGTTATATGTCCATGCTCTGGATGCAGCAGGTGTAAGTTGGGCCTCCAAGAAGAATCTCAAAGAAAGGTTAGCGTTTGGTCTTTTTTCTTTCTGGCTGGTACCCTTTATGATTTCATCTAGAATTCAGCTGGAGGAATGGTTGCTTCCATGTCAGACAAGCAATTGTTGTGGCTGTGAAACTGGTTGGCAGATGATTTTTCCAAGTCTTGTTTGGGGAAGTTTCTTTTCAAAGAGAGGTTACTTTTTGAGGATGATTTGGAAAAGCTGGTGAAGTATTACAGTGAATCTAAGTCCCTTACGTTTCCTGAAGATAAACCAAGGTCATCCCAGAAAGGTTTCCCTAGCAGACCAAAGTTTAGAGATATGCGGCACTATTGACTGGGGATATCTACAACCTTCTCTTATTTCTGGATGCAAGTTGGAAGGTTGCCGCCCTTTCACTTGAGCTAGAAGGGCGATTGGGATGGTGTTGGCAGAGGCTCAGGGAAGGTAAGTCTCCATAATGAAAGTCAATGGCACTGTTCCCTCTAAGCTGTGTGCACACATAGGTCATGTACCCAGCGCACAAAGTTGAACCCAGCTTATAAAAAGTTGCACACAAAATTTTGCGCAATTAGCTTTTCAGAAATTAGAGAGACCATTGGTCATGGGGTCTACTCTTCATTTCAAAGAATAGGAAGGTGGTTGGCTTAATTTTGAGGAGTGGACCTGCATCACAACAGATCAGTGGGTTAGAATTTGCTCGTCCAGTGTCGGCTGCATTCATTGTTTCTCGCTGTCATTTGAAAGGAAAGAAGGCTGCGGTTTGAGACACTCTGGATTGTCATCTTCAGTTGGTGGCATTCATTCCGGTGCCAAGGGAACGATGGAGACGGGGTATTCCATTTACTTCATGGTTTCAAAGAAAGAAGGCATCCTGGATTTGAAGAGGGTGGCTGCATCCTTGAGAGTTCTCCAAGTGGAGACACTTCACTCGATGACTATAGCGGCTTAAGGGGAGAGTTTCTTATGCATCGGCTAGATTTAGGGATGTACCTTCACATTCCAAAATGAAGGTAAAATTGTTCATACCTGATAATTTCTTTCCTCAAGTCCTGCTAGACCACCTGGGAACACACAGGGCCACAAGCAGAGATGCCAGAGATAATTTGGCTCACTCTCTCTCTTCCTCTTTTCTCTCTCTCTTTGCATTCCCCTGAGAAGGGGAATAACTTTAAGGGATGAAAAGAGGAAACTGGGTAAGAATAGAGTTTTTGTCCGCTTGCTTTGACTGTAGGCTAATGGCAAGGGCCTTAGTTTCTCTCCTCCCTCATGGCTGACAATGAGGTCATGAAAGGGGTGTGTCCCTTTGTCTCCGGTAGCGAAGGAGCGGGGAAATCCCAAATGTAAGGACTCAAGGAAAGAAAATTATCAGGTAAGAACAGTTTTACCTTCTGCTAAGCAATCCATTTTATTGTAGGTCAATGCTAAGTAACAAGTTATTGCCCCAATCCATTTTTTAAGTCTTAATTCTACTCCTGTTACGTTAAGTAGTTTTGTTTGTAGGACATGAAAAGTTATTTGGAATCAAATTACTTCCAAGCCTTAGTCTGCTTAGGACATAGAAATGTGCAAATGGAGTTTTTGTCTAAATTACAATTATTTGGGTCATACAAACTAGAGTGTTTCTCTACATATAAATAAGCTAAAAATATATAATATCTGTAGTTTCAGGCATCAGTTGTGTTCAACGATGTAGCAATTTATTTCTCAGAAGAGGAGTGGAAGCTTTTGAAACAATGGCAGAAGGATCTTTACACGAATGTGATGAAGGAAATCCATGGGGCCTTGATCTCATTGGGTAAATAGATTTTCTTTTATTGTGCAGCTTTTCAGATGCATAGGGTTATGTCTTGGAGAAATTGGAAGGCTGGGGAAAACAAACAAAGTTTGAATCGTGTGTGTGTTTAACACCATGTTAAAATAAGTTAACGGGCATCAAGGAGGGCACTTTCCAAGCAGTGTGCAGAGTTACGTTCTAGGCGGGTGCATTTAACGCACATGCTTCAGGCAGATTTTCAAAGGGGGAAACTTCTGTTTGAAAAGCAGTAAGAACTAGTGCTAAAAGCACTATTCCACATACTTTGCACCTGCTATTTGTGCGGGCAGCGAAAGGGAGCAAAATGCCATGTGTCCCTTTTGAAACTCGAATACCCTTGTGGTGTTTTCTTCCCCTGACCTAAGCTCATCCATAGGATTGCCTCCTTTTTAATGCTGATAAAATTAGGTGTGCTACGGGACTGCATGCACAGTTTTGGCCGGTTTTAAGAGAGGAAGCTTTCAGTTGGGCCATTTTACCCCGGGTAAATGCTATTGAAAATTGCCTTCCCCGTGAACTGTGTTCCTGTTTATATATTACCTGACATTTCTGTTTTACCCATTGCTTTAAGGAAGCTAATTCAACTCAAGCCATGAGAAAGCTAATTATACTAAAATGCTCATCCCTGGTAAATGCTTTGTGCTAAAATACAGCACTGTGTACAGCTTTTAAAGGACATACCAGCCGGATTGAACATCACAAAAGCTGTAAGCTCCGTGTTGGCAGAAACCAGCAGAGCTCATTATTAACTTTGCTGCAGTGACACTCCCCCGAGCCAGCTATTCATCTTGCCTCTTTTTCCATAGTTTTTGCTTGATAACACACCCATGTGTCTAATCAAACTTGTCTTGGCTAACAACGTTGAATGACTGATTTTATTTCTTTGGTTTAGGCCTTATATCCTTGACATATTAAACTTTCAGATCAATTCATAACTTTGCTGAATGTCTTCAGGTTTTTAATTGTTTTGAAATTCATTGTCAGGTTTTTCCTGTAATTTGCTGACTAAGATGGACTGTGAAATGTGTCACTAATCAAAGCAATCCCAAAGTCAATATTATGTGTTAAGAATCAGTGGGGAAACGTGCTATTGACACCAGTGAAAGAACCTACACGTTGATCAATTTATAAGATCTTTGGAATACTGCAGTCACTGTAATAAATGTGACCTGTGATAATAGGCACTACCTGCAAAGTCTTGCCTTCATCATTGCCTTATGATTAATCATTGGTCATTGCCTGTGTGGCTGAGGATAGTTTTTACTCAAAGCAATAATATTTTTTTTAACACTTTTTCATTTGCAAATACAATTTTAACTTATCTTAAAGCCTTTTATTGCACTTTATCTGGCACTCAAAGCTCCCCAACACTGGCTGTGTTTCATTGAACTGCATCAGGGGGCTGTAGATAGAATATTTCACTTCACACTTGATGAATTTTCATGTGCTTTTGTAAAAACTGTTGTGCAATAATGGATGCCTGGCATCTCGAAACCCTTTAGTGCCATAAAGGAACAGGAGGAGGGAGGGCTTTTGCTGGCCAACAACACACAGGGATTTTCATGTTTTAAATTCCCACATGTGGGTTAAGCCACAGACTTTGTCCCTATTGTAAGGCAGGTGCAAAGTTTGCAGATACTAATATACCTTTGGCAAATCTAATCCCTGCATTTTCAAATGAAAATGCTGTGAAGTGTTTTCCTTTGAAAATGTGCTTGTAGGCTGCATGTGGGATTTCAAAAGTGTTCTCATTAAGCATAACCGCTATTATTCTGCTACTCTACTTATAAACACAATATGTTCTCTTTTTCCAGGCTATACAATTGTCAATCCTGATGTTTTAGTTAGGGTTAGCAAAGGGGAAGAACCATGTCTCGGGAAACATCATGATTCTGAAAGAAGAAAATGTAGAAGCCCCTTCAGCAGTGAGTAGGAATTGTTCAAAAGCTTTGGAATGGTTTGAAGGTGCACAACAGAGAGAGCATTCTTTCTGCTGTCCCAATAATAAGTCTGATAGAACCTCACAGGGTGCAGTTCACATGGCTTGTTTACTGCTCTCTCGCCTTTGGAGGTAATTTTAAAAGGAGTTGCGCATGTAAATGTAACGCATTATCGTAGCAGTTTTTAAAAGCCATTTACGCGTGTAAAGTGCCCTTACACATGTAAAACCTACGGACAATTCAATGGCATACATTGTAGCATTTTTCAAAAGTCCACTTGGGTGAAGTGCATTTACACGGGTAAAACCGATTTTTTTTAAGCGTGTAAATGCTTTTTAAAATCAGGCCCCTTGTGTGGTTTTAGTCTTCTTAAAGTGCCGTAAGGCTAATATAGAAGGGCCTTTCTGGAAAGAGAGTGCTGGGGGTCTTAGCAATCATACCTATAAGGGAGCCCGGACCGACGTGCCGCAAATGCGCAGTAGAGAGCAGCTCTACTGCGCATGTGCGGGTAAGCATACATGGAAAAAAAAAACATGGCGGCAGCGAACAGCAGCGGCGGCCGGCAGCGGCGAGCGGCGGCCAGTAGCGAGGGATGGACTGAGTGAGAGGGAGGGACGGACTGAGTGAGGGGGACTGAGTGAGAGGGAGGGAGGGACTGAGTGAGAGGGAGGGACTGAGTGGGAGGGAGGGACTTGAGGGAGGGAGAGGGAGGGACTGAGGGAGGGGGAGGGAGGGACTGAGGGGGAGGGAGGGAGGAGTGGGTGAGTGTGTGGGAGGGAGGGAGGTAGGGGGTGGGGAAGAGTGAGGGGAGAGGGAGAATGAGGGAGAGGTGAGAGACAGGGATGTGAGTAAGTGGAAGGGTAAGAAGTTGTGGAGCAGAGAAAAAGGGAGTGGAGGAGGGCTGAGGGAGAGAGGTGGGGAGTGACTGAGAGAAGGGGAGAGAGGTGGGGAGTGACTGAGGGAAGGGGAGGGAGGTGAGAGTGAGGGGAAGGAGGCAGTGGGAGACAAAGGGGTGAGTAAGACTGAGTGGAGGGAAGGGGAGGAGTGAACGAGGGGAAGGGGGAGTGAGGGAGAAAGTGTAGAAGGGTGCTGTGTTAGAAAATGGACTGAAAACAAAATGTAATGTAGCCCGTTGTTACGGGCTTAAAGGCTAGTGATATATATAATGGGGAGCAGACCAGAATGAGCAGAGTTTAGTGTTGCCTATCGTCCACAAGGTTTGACGATAGGATCAAGGACAAAATGAGTTTAACAGATGTTAGCACAGTCCTGATTAACTAGGAATGGTTGTGCTAACATCCATTTCATATTCTGAGCTGGTAGAACTCCTGAATAGATAGGTATTTGGATAAATAATTGCTTACACTATAAAGCATTTTGCATGAGGAGGCACTGTTGTTTTTGAGTGTAGAACAGATGAAGCCTTTATTGTCCTGAATCCGCTGATGCCACCATCCCAGTGTAGAATAATGGACATCCACACATCCATATTTAAAAGATAGCAGATTAGCTAAGTTAGTTGGACAGGCCGTACTGGTGAATATACCCGGATAACTTTAAAGTTAACAGGTCTAATTTATCTGGGTAAATTAGTCAGATCAGTGTGCCGGATAAGTAGCTCTTCCCCCTTACGCCCCCATCCCACTCACCACTTAGCTGGCTAACTACTTATCTGGCTAAGTGACAGATACTGAACGGCACCAGATATTGACTTCCTATCAAAGACAAAGTACTGGGATAAAATGATTGTTTAATGATTCAAAATAGGTGCTGATTGTAATGGGGAAAATATTTTGTTTTTTAATAACAGGCTGTTCAGATCTCAAGCCAGACATTTTGATAAGAATTAAAGAAAGTGAAATTTCCTCTTCAAGTGACCAGCAAAACTTTGAGGAAAGAGAGATTATTAATCCTGACATAAGTGAGTATATTGCCTGCAGTAAAACACCTGATCAAAATGCTAGTGACAGCCCATTCAAACGTGACCACATGACACACCACAAATCTATAAAAGTATGAAATGCAAGTAGTATCTCTGTTATATTCCTCTTGGTAGATTTAGTTTAGAACATAAGGTTTGCCATACTGGGTCAGACCCAAGATCCATCAAGCCCAGTATCCTGTTTCCAGTAGAGGTCATTCGAGGTCACAAGTACATGGCAGGATCCCAAAGGGTAGAGAGATTCCATGCTGCTTATCCTAAGGATAAGCAGTGGATTTCTGCAACTCCACCATAATGGTTTATAGATTTTTCCTCCAGGAACTTGTCCAAACCTTTTTTTTTTTTTTTTTTTAAATGCACTACACTAACAGCTTTCACCACATCCTCTGACAAGAAATTCCGGAGCTTAATTATGCATAGAGTACAAACATATTTTCTCTTACTAGTTTTAAAAGTACTACTAAATAACTTCATTGTGTGTCCCCTGATTTTTGTACTTTTTGAAAGAGTAAACAACTGATTAACATTTACTTGTTCCATTCCACTCATTATTTTTAGACCTCTATCATATCTCCCCTTAGCCATCTCTTTTCAAGCTGAAGAGTCCTAACCTCTTTAGCTTTTCCTCTTAAGGAAATCCTTCCATTCCCTTTATCATTTCTAATTTTGCTATATCTTTTTTGAGATGTGATGACCAGAACTGCACACAATACTCCAGAAGAGGTTGCATCATGGAGCGATACAGAGGCATTATGATATTCTCTGTTTATTCTCCATTCCTTTCCTAAAAATTCCTAATATTCTATTTACTTTCTTGTCTGCTGTAGTATACTGAGCAGAAAATGTCAACGTATTATCAATGATGATGCCTAGATCCTTTTCCTAAATGTGGAACCTTGCATTATGTAGCTATGATTTGGGTTACTCTTCCCTAACTTCATCTCTTTGCACTTGTCCACATTAAGGACAAGTTTTGCCAAGTCCTCTTCCAATTTCTCACAATCTTCTTGTGATTTAACAACTTTGAATAATTTTGTGTCATCAGCAAATTTGATCACCTCACTCGCTATTCCCATTTTCTTGTCCTTTATAAATATGTTAAAAAGCAGTGGTCCCAGAACAGATTCCTGTGGCTCTCCACTATTTGCTTTTCTCCATTAAGAAAATTTACCATTTGGCACTATTCTCTGTTTTCTTATAATTAGCTCTTTATTGATTTTTCATAGAATTCACAATGAAAAAACAAAGAATATGGCTAATCGCAATAATACATAAAAGAAATATATAAAAAAAAAAATAAATAAAGTGAGACGACATAATCCAGTCCATGTTTTAAGGGGGGATAATATACCCTTCAAGAAACACAAATACAAGAAAACTTTATCTGAGATCTAAAAGCCCAAATACTTATTTCTATTACTCCACCTAAGCTAGTTTGTATTCCAGTCTAGGTTTCCTACTCGTTTTAAAATAAAGTTGTCCAAATGCAAGGGATCAGGGAATACAGATTTGTTATGTTGAAAAGTTATTAAACATTTACAAGGAAATTTTAGGAAGAAAATGGCACCTAAGGCCACTACCTTAATTTTAAGAGTCAGGAAAAGCTTCCTATGAACTTGCGTAGCACAGGAAATATCTGAGAATACTTGTACCCTTTGTCCACAAAAAGAAACATCTTTATTTTTGAAATATTTGAAAAACACTAAATCTCTCTCTTATATAGCACAAAAAGATACAATCAAAATGGCATTAGTTGGAATTAAATCAATACAAGCTTCAAAAACCATAAATACACCAGGACTTTCTACTTTTGAAGTTTGCCCTATGCCTTTCATTTACCAAGCACCTTTATCTTGGTAAATAATCCATTTTTGAAACAGCAGGCATTTTCTCATCTTCAGTAGCTAGAACTTTACCCAACTATTTCTTAAATATTTCATTTGGAGACGTTAGTCTTGTAAAGGGAAAATTAAAAAAAAGCTCAAATTCTTATCCGATTTTCTAGTAACTCAAAAAAATACAAAGTGAGTTATTAAACTGTTCTTTATATGAACGGATAGAGCATTTTGTATTGACACAGCATGAGAATTAAAAGCGGCCACAGATTCTTCAAGTTGTTTCAAACGATTTGCATGTGCCTCAAAAAAGTGTGTCAGATTTTTCTCTGTCTTAGCTAGCATCCTCCCAAAGACCTGTGAGGATAAACATTTGTGGGCTCAAGACTCTCTTGACCTTCATCTAGAATGGAAGAGAGAGTCTATGGCAAAAGAGGTCCAGCAGGTATGGCGGGAGTCATGACACCAACCAGCACGACAGCTTTGGGGGGATGAAACTCCACACTTGGCTTGCCAGCTTCTACTTCCGAAGTGGTTTGGTCTCCAGCCAGATTTAATTCCACATGCAAGCTGTCTGCAATAGAGAACACTCCTGTCGGTTATGGTGGTGGGTGACTAGTGCCAGGACTTAAGGACACCCCCCCTCACAAAAGAAGGGTCACCCTCACAGTCACTCATAAGCAATTCGGGCGGTCACTGTAAATGAAGATCCATGGGCCCTTGGAACACTCCAGAGTCTATTTCATGTATTTATTTTAGATTTCACTTTTTGGCACGTCAAAGTGGATTACATTCGGGTACTGTAGGTAGTTCCCTGACCCCAGAGGGCTCACAATCTAATTTTGTACCTGAGGCAATGGAGGGTAGAGTGACTTGCCCAAGGTCACAAGGAGCAACAGAGGAACTTGAACCCTGGTTTCCCTGGCTCATAGCCCGCTGCTCTAACCACTAGACTAGAAACGAAGCAAACACCTTAGGTTTCCTTTTCCTCCCCATTCTGCTGCGCACCCCAGCACTCGGAATTACACAGAGTCCGCTGGCTCACATTGATAACCTCACTCCTTAGTGACGCGGAAGGGGGGAGGGGCACAGCTGAGAACGGGTAGGCGGTGCTTTGCCGATGTCAGGTCTTATAACAGGGCTCTCAGAACTCTTTCAAGACTTCTCCCCAAAGCCCTACTCTCTTTTCCCCAGTTCCCGCTTTACGTCAGGACACTGCCCGTCCCCCGTCCCATGACTTTTTAATTTCTGAAGAAGTCTCTCATGGGGAACTTTGTCAAATGCTTTCTGGAAATTCAGATCCCCCTACATCAGCTGCACACCTTTTATCCACATGTTTGTTTACACCTCAATCAAAAATGTAGTTCATAATGTAGTCCACACCAAAACTCAAAAAGAAACTAAAAACTCTGCTCTTTCAACAAGCCTACCCTCATGCTACTCCATCCACATGATGTATTAAAACCTTTTGTTCCATAAGACTGTTTGATTCTCCTGTAAATATTTTGTAAATATAGTTCATATCTATTATAAAACCTGTGTTTTCTGTATCTATTGTAATACCATTATCTCTAATTTTATAGTTACTGTTCTAGGAAATGCTCTGCTTACCATTTGTTTCTTGTAATACCTTTTTAATTCTAATTTTATAGTTAATGTTCCATGTAAAGGCTCTGCCTACTTTTTTTGAGTTAAATGTACACCGATACGATGTGCAAACGGTTGTCGGTATATAAAAAAACGTTAAATAAATAAATAACAGAGCAGAAATCAGGGCAGTGATCATGCTTTAGGAAATCGGGCTACAAAGTCCATTGTAATATATCTTCTAAAAATAAAATATTGAACAACACTGGCCGCCTTTTACCTCTGCTGGAGATCTTAAAACTCACAACTGCATTTTTTTTTGACACTTATCTTGCATTTTTCACTGCTACGCTGACTGCCTGGAACTTTGAGGGATTTAACTAATTTTAAAAGGGGAAGTTTTGTTTCCTCTCTGTCCACTGTTATGAAAGATAAAATGCAAGGCTCAGAATTTGCTTGGGAATGTTGTAATACGTGTCATCTTTTTTTTTCAAAGCAGACTGTATAGATGACAGTGCTGAATATTCTTCGGAGCATAAGCATGAGGAGAAAACAAATAGGAATAATCATGACATGAAGGAAACAGGAAGTATAGACAGTCCCAAGATTATTGGTGGTGAGTAAAATCCCTTTCCCTCATTTTGCTAGTTACAGATTTGTTGCAAACTTAGACACTGCCTTCTTTTGGCTGCTGTAGCTGTTTGATCTCTAGTAACCCTGCGTACACCTTCCTGTTATTTAGAGAGAGTCCCTGTTTCAAGTCATATCTGAGGCTTAGAGTAAATTATATATCTCAATTGATCATCTACGAAGGTTCCCAACTTCAATATAAATTCAAAAAAACTGAACCGCGTATGTAATTCTCATAAATTTCACAGCAAAATTCTTTTAAATTAAAAAGCAAACAGAATGTTGGGAATTATTAGAAAAGGAATGGTGAATAAAACGGAAAATGTCATAATGCCTCTGTATCGCTCCATGGTGAGACCGCACCTTGACTACGTGTTACAGTTCTGGTCGCCACATCTCAAAAAAGATATAGTTGCAATGGAGAAGGTACAGAAAAAGACGACCAAAATGATAAAGGGGATGAAACAGCTCCCCACTGAGGAAAGACTAAAGAGGTTAGGATTGTTCAGCTTGGAGAAGAGAATGCTGAGGTGGGATATGATAGAGGTTTTTAAAATCATGAGAGGTCTAGAATGGGTAGATGTGAATCGGTTATTTATTCTTTCGGATAATAGAAGGACTAGGGGGCACTCCATGAAGTTAGCATGTAGTACATTTAAAACGAATCGGAGAAAGTTCTTTTTCACTCAACGTACAATTAAACTCTGGAATTTGTTGCCAGGGGATGTGGTTAGTGCAGTTAGTGTAGCTGGGTTTAAAAAAGGTTTGGATAAGTTCTTGGAGGAGAAGTCCATTACTTGCTATTAATCAAGTTGACTTAGAAAATAGCCACTGCTATTACTAACATCAGTAGCATGGGATAGACTTAGTTTTTGGGTACTTGCCAGGATCTTATGGCCTGGATTGGCCACTGTTGGAAACAGGATGCTGGGCTTGACAGACCCTTGGTCTGAACCAGTATGGCATATTCTTATGTTCAACCCATACAGATACATTGTATTTCACCAATAAATACATCTTTGTTCTTTCTACCATAAAAAATGACTATCATCACTCCAAAAATTATCAACCTGCTGAACCACAAATAATTTTATGTCCTCAATCCAATGGTCACATATCATCCAATGGGACACTAAAGGAGCCTCCTCCCTCCTATTTCTCAAATTGCTTTTGTGTTCAATAATTCTAAAGAAAGCCAAACCCTCCTCTCATCCTTCTGACACCATCCCAACCAAACTCCTACTATCTATACCCAACATAATAGCAAAACCCATCTCTGAAATAATCAGTTGTTCCCTTGCACAAGGTAACGTCCCCTCCACCTTAAAACAGGCAGTTGTCAAACCTATACTCAAAAAAAACCCAACCTTGATCCCACTGATCTCTCCAATTTTAGACCCATCTCACACCTGCCTTTTCTTGCCAAAATAACAGAAAAAATAGTCAACATCCATCTCTCTGAATACCTTGACGACCACAAGATCCTTTCCCCATCTCAATTTGGCTTCCGTAAATACCTCAGTACGGAAACACTCCTAATATCACTTACCGACAACATACTTAAAGGAATGGGTAAAGGTCACTCTTATCTCCTGGCAATGCTCGACATATCTGCATTCGCCACCATTAGCCACAAAACTCTTTTAAAATTACTCTCTGACATTGGCATAACAGGAACAGCACTTCTCTGGCTTAAATCCTACCTTGAAAACAGACACTTCAAGGTCAAGCTGGATAACAACGAATCTGATCGTATTAACATTACCTGTGGTGTTCCCCAAGGCTCCTCTCTATCCTCTACCCTTTTCAACATTTACATGTTACCTCTCTGCAAACTACTAACTAACCTAGGCATCACCCACTACATACACGTGGACGATGTCCAAATACTCATCCCCTTTACTGACTCTTTACCTGAGGCCCTAAAGACATGGGACAATTGCCTCACCACCATCAACCATCTCCTCACAGACATGAACCTTGTGCTTAACCCTGCCAAAACAGAACTCCTCGTCATATCCCCTAACAACTACACTTACTCCAACTCCTAACCCCCCTCAAACCCATCTCCCTACACGCACGTAACCTAGGCGTTACTATTGACAATCAATTGAAGTTAAAACCATTAATTAAATATATCTTAAAAGAATGCTATTTCAAACTATATGTATTAAAGAAAATGAGACCTCTCCTGCATAGCTCCGATTTTCGAACTGTTCTTCAAACCATCATTTTCTCCAAAATTGACTATTGTAACTCCCTCCTCCTTGGGCTCCCTACCTCCTCCATCAAACCCCTACAACTGCTACAGAATGCCACAGCTAGAATTCTCACTAATACGCGCAAGAAAGACCACATTACCCCCATCCTAAGAGACCTCCACTGGCTCCCAATTGCCTCGAGAATTCAATACAAAAGCCTATCCCTCATACATAAGACTCTGTTCAATGAAAACATACAATGGCTACACGACTTTCTTCGCTTTCATAATTCTAACAGACCCACCAGATCAGCTTAACAAGGAACCTTATATATACCTTCTCCCAAACTCACACACCTCTCCTCCACAAGGGACCGAGCATTCTCCATAGCAGGTCCTTCAATGTGGAACACAATGCCCCGCATAGAGCCATGCACACAGAAATAAAAAAAAAAATTAAAAACATGGCTCTTCAAACAATCCTTCGACTAATGCCACTCTCCTTATTCCCCCATGCGAAACCACGTCAAATTTCTCTACCACCTCCTCCCATTGATCTTCCGGTATATTGTATTTTTCTTACATAAGAACATGCCATACTGGGTCAGACCAAGGGTCCATCAAGCCTAGCATCCTGTTTCCAACAGTGGCCAATCCAGGCCATAAGAACCTGTCAAGTACCCAAAAACTAAGTCTATTTCATGTTACCGTTGCTAGTAATAGCAGTAGCTGTCAACTTAATAGCAGGTAATGGACTTCTCCTCCAAGAACTTATCCAATCCTTTTTTAAACACAGCTATACTAACTGCACTAACCACATCCTCTGGCAACAAATTCCAGAGTTTAATTGTGCGTTGAGTAAAAAAGAACTTTCTCCGATTAGTTTTAAATGTGCCATACATGTTAATCTTATACTTTCACCACCCTACATTCATGTAATTCGTTTTTAATTAGATTATAATTCTGGCCCCCCAACATGACGTCTATAAACTTGTACTTAGTTTACAAACTGATTTAAATACCTCTCATTTTTGCTATCCCTATATGTTACCAACTTGTTCCATGTAACTGTTATGCTTCATATTATAAGCTCAATGTTCTTTGTAAACCGATATGTTGTAAATAGTTTATAATCTGATTGATTTAAATACGTCTTATTTATGTTATCCCTATATATTACCAATTTGTTCCATGTAACTGTTATGCTTCATATTATGGGGTGGATTTTAAGAGCCCTGCTCGCCTAAATCCGCCCAAATCCGGGCGGATTTAGGCGAGCAGGGCCCTGCGCGCTGGTAAGCCTATTTTACATAGGCCTACCAGCGTGCGCAGAGCCCCGGGACTCGCGTAAGTCCCGGGGGTTTTCGGAGGGGGCGTGTCGGGGGGGCGGGCCCGAACCGCGTGGCATTTTCGGGGCGGGTCCGGGGGCATGGCTACGGCCCGGGGCAGTCCGGGGGCGTGGCCGCGCCCTCCATACCCGCCCCCAGGTCGCGTCCCGGCGTGCAAGAGGCCCGCTGGCACGCGGGGATTTACGCCTCCCTCTGGGAGGCGTAAATCCCCCGACAAAGGTAAGGGGGGGGCTTAGACAGGGCCGGGCGGGTGGGTTAGGGAGGGGAAGGTGAGGGGAGGGCAAAAGGAAGTTCCCTCCGAGGCCGCTCCGATTTCGGAGCGGCCCCGGAGGGAACGGGGGTAGGCTGCGCGGCTCGGCGCGCGCCGGCTATACAAAATCAATAGCCTTGCGCGCGCCGATCCAGGTTTTTAGCAGATACGCGCGGCTCCGCGCGTATCTGCTAAAATCCAGCTTACTTTTGCTTGCGCCTGATGCGCCAGCAAAAGTAGGCCAATTCGCGCTATTTGAAAATCTACCCCTAAAAGCGCAATGTTCTTTGTAAACCGATACGATGTGCAAACGGCTATCTGTATATAAAAGCCTTTAAATAAGTAAATAAATAACGCATCTCCCGTTTAGTATGTCCAACGTACACTAAGTTATATGGACATACAATTGTATAAACAACCCTCTGAACGACATGTATACCGACCATAAATCTGGAAAGGATATTTTAATTGGGGGTAGTGAAATATATCTATAACCAAAACATTCTCACATACGGAGCATCTGGAACATTTACAATGTCCCCTATCACCTTCACCGAACTTCCTCCTCTTGTTCTGCGATAGCAAAGATCTTAAATTTCTTTATAGCAAAAATTGGATTCTCCTGGAACCCTGGTAATGATCCCAGAACTGGCCAATGTTTCATAATTGTTTTAATCCCCCCAATCCTGGAAGAATGAGGAATACAACACACCAATCTATCCACCTGTGATCTATCCACTGGTATTAGCAAATTATCTCTCTTTGCATATAACCCTCTTTTATATGCTCTGATAATACATTTTTTGGGATAACCGCGGGAAAAAACTTCTGGATAAGGTCCTGCGCTTTAACCATATCGTCAGCGACCGAAGTACAAATTCTTCTGTATCTCAAAAATTGCTATAAAGAAGGGGTGAAATTTAAGATCTTTGCTATCGCGGAACAAAGAGAGACATAAATCCTACAATTCAAATAGTTTTAGAATTTCTGCTAAAAGGCTTAAATATATGCCCTATATTTACTGTTAAGGTCCTGGTTGCTGCAGTTTTAGCCGTTTGAGGTTCTGTCGGACAGTTTTGTTTGGCTAGAAGTAAAGAGTTTTGCAAGACTGCACAATTATTTGTGTTTTATATGCAGCCTGTAAGAAAGAATTGCAAGTGTCAAAGCTGTCCATCTCTTGCTCCACAAGGAAGTGTCAGAATTTATAAAAACACATTCTACAAGATCTTGTGCCTAGGTCCCTTGCAGACAAAGCAGAAGCATCAATAGAACAAATACGTAAAGTAGTACTTTGGAGTTTTTGCAAATATTTATGCAACATTATAGAATTGAGAGATGGAGATCTTTATTTGCAGCCTTTGGACTACAAGAATCTCAGACCAAACCACACTTTTCTGATATGCCTGTATAGTTCACAGTTGGGGGAATATGACCATTTTAGACCAGCCTGCTTAGGTTTTTGACAAAATATTTTGGGTATTTTAAGGAGTTATGAAAAACTGCTTTGCTAATAGCTAATGTTGGTGTTTTTTCCAGTGTATGAGATTATTAAATGACTGATGAAATAGTGGGAGCAGGAGATATTGGTTGTGGTTTAACCAGCAAAATCTTCAGGAGAATTGGATTTTTGTTGGTCTCAAGCTTGCAATAAAAGATCTTGTGATGCAACCTGCAAGAAGAACAACAAGAATAGGGGAATTATGGTAGGATAAGACCACATTTCCAGTGTGCACCTGTTTGTACACATAGGACAGTTTTCAAAAGGATTTGCCTGGGCAACTGAGCAGTTAACCCAAGTAAATTGCCCAGGCTGAAAATTGTTCCCCTCTGTGACCAAACGTATGCACAGTGTTTCACAGTTTTCATACTACTAAGTGCAGGGTAAAGAGGTGGCTATGGTGCAGGATTTCATATTGAAATTCTCAAGACGTGCTTCATTTACCTTGTGTGCTTTAGAACCCACAATTTCTGCTGGCCCCAGATTTTCAAAGGGAAACTCCATACAGCATTCTCTTTGAAAATTAGCTTTCGGCTATGTGGAAACTGACCTGCAAGCTTCCTGACCAGCTTCAAAATTGCCTCCAAGTATGTCTGAATAACTGGCAGGCTTGCTAAGCAATAATTTAGTAAAACTATTGCCTGTTTATTTCCCAAATCCTTTTTGGTTTTCTTTATTTTTGGAATTCTCCAGTAGGCATGGAGGGAGAGTTTCCTGCTGTCTGCTATTAAGTCTTTGCAATCATTCAGATGATACACTTGCACTTAATAAGTAAGAGAATGTAAATAAGTGCAGAATGATGTTATTTTTACATATTCCTTTTTGTAAATAAAGAAAAGGTTTTGATTGTGCATCTACTTTAAAAAGATAGACATGAGAACACGAAAAGACAGGTGACTCACTCATCAGACAATTGCATTCCCTCCCAGTAGCACCCTTTCACCATATTTCTCATGATTATGATACTCCCTGGTCTCTGTTCAAGTCTCTTTTTATAGAGGAACCCTAATAATTTATTTATTTATTTATTTGTTTGTTTATTTAGAGTTTTTCTATACCGGCATTCAAGATAAAAAATCACATCATGCTGGTTTACAGTTAACAGGGGGTGTAATATGAAATTAAAACTGTAACAGGTGAAGAGAAACACTGAAGTTACAATGAAACAAGGATGTTCAAACTGGGTGAAGAAGGAAAAGGCTAGAGGAATTTAACAGAAAATTTAACAGAAAGAGCAATTATTTACAATGTTCTAAGAGTGTCTGACTATGGTTGTTGTTGAATTGAGATTCAGTTAGGGTCTGGAAGGCTTGTTTAAACAACCACTTCTTAAGCCTTTTTCTGAATGTTAGAAGGAAAGGTTCCTGTCGAAGATCAGGAGGAATGGAATTCCATAGCGATGGTCCTGCAATAGAGAAAGCCCGGTCTCTTCATGTTATAGGTTTTGGTATGGGGTACATGTAGTGATCCTCTGTAGGCTTCTCTAATGGGTCTGGAGGAGGTATGTTTTCTGAACGGGATTTGTAGGTTGAGTGGAGCATGGTGATGGATGGCTTTGTAGATAATGGTAATAGACTTATAAATAATTCTGTAGTGTATTGGCAGCCAGTGTAGGTCTTTAAGGATGGGAGATATATGGTCTCTTCTCCTCGTGTTTGTCAGTATTCTGGCTGCCGCATTTTGGACCATCTGAAGAGGTTTGGTGTGAGATGAGGGGAGACCTAATAAGATAGAATTACTCAGTCCAATATTTGATATTTAATAAATATGTAAGGAGTTAATGTTTTTTGGCTTCCTACTTTCCCACAGGCTACTTGCAACTAACTTACAAAAAAAGCACCATACTGCATTGGAATCAAGATACCTGTTTCTTTAATAGAAAGTACAGTTTTGAAGGCATGTATGTTCCAAACTACTTAGAACCATTCCTCCTCAGCTTGGTTACTATTTTCCATGGTCTACCAAACGTTTGTCAAGTGACTTTCAGAAAGTGAAATATCAACTTATATTTTTTCCACTGGGTATAATCAGTTTGTTCAAAGATAACAGTACATCAGTGCTTGTGTTACTGGACAAGTCTACCAAACTGGCTACATTCCCTCTGACAGAGTGGGAAGATGCCTGCCCATCTTCTGTACATATATATGCTTAGGCTGTATGTGGTGGTGTCTGTCAGTGACCTACTGTTGCAGCTCAGGCAGGGAGGAGATGCCATGTGCCATCAAATATTTGTAAAGACCACATAGTAGCACACGCTGCAAAGCTGGGCAGGGGGGTTAGGGATCAGAAGAAGGTTGAGAGACTGGCCAGCTAGAGGAGAAATGAGGGCCAGGGAGGCAGAGGTACCAGCTGGTTGGAAGAGGATGCCAAAACTTGATGGGTAAGAGGCAGAAAACGGGAAGAGTTATTGGGTCTGGACAGGAGTGTTTGCATCATTGTTCTGCAACTGTTTTACAGGTGTCAGCTAGGAGTAAAATATCTTCTTTGTCGACAGATAAGCATGAATTAGGCATAATCTGTGGGTGATGACATCCAACTGCACGGACATAGACCAGGTTTCAGAACTCAGTAAAGACTTTGAGCATGTGCGGGACTTCTCCTGCATGCACTGTCTCATGGGCCTCTCATTCTTCGTCATTGCTATCACACAGACATGCCCCAGTCTTTTTCTTAACATTTTTTCAGTTTTAGGCTTTAGTGCCATTGTACTGCTGCATGGCTTCTTCTCTTTTTTGCCTCTGCCCTGGTAACCACTTCAACAGAACAGTGTTTGCAGGTGCATCCTCCCCACTGAGAAGTATGCACAGAAAGTTAAAAGATAAATTCCCTGCGTGCACTTTGACGGGAAGATACCCATTCTGTCCTAGCCCCACCCCTGCATCTTTTCCATACATGCGCATACTTTTCCTACACTTTGCATAGAGGAAAAGGGAGAGCGAGAGGGCATTTTTAAAGGGGCTTTATACTGTGACCACCAAACAACTTTGTCTGGATAACTTTAGACTGGGTATTCAGCCAGCATGGATTCAGGCTGAATATCCAGACAAAATTAAGAGGACAAAATTATCCAGTTATCTTTATCCAGCAACACCAGCTGTATATGGACCTCTCTGTCTCTGAACTCCAGTTCATCCCGACCCCTCCCATCTCAATCTCTCACTCGTTCCACACACCTGCAATCCACCTTTTACTTCCTAATCCTATGCTAATTTATCTCTATTCCCCCCCATCCCCACCAGCATGTTATCACCTCATCTCTCTTTTCATCTCTTCTTCTCTCTTACTCGTTAATTTCCTTTTCCCACCTCATGATTGGGGCACCAGAGATGAAGCTGCAAATGCAAATCTCCACAGCTGCTCCTCCTCCCATTTCCACATTACATACTTCTTTCTTATTTAGAGAAGTGTGTGCAGAACAGGAAGGGTAGCATACGCAGTTCTTCAATTGTCCCCTCTGTTCCCCATCCAGTGCTTTGTGGCACGTGAGAGGCAGGAAGAGAGGCCAGACCCAGCCATACTGCTATTCCAGAAGAGGCAGGGAGGGAAAAGCTAGGCCCAATGATGTTACTGCATCAGGGTGGGAAGGGAAGGAAGAAAGGATTAAAGCTATGTCTGGTGGTGCTATAGTTGCTACTCCAGGAAAAAAAAAAAAAAAAAGAAAAAGCCAACCTGAGCCATGCTACTCCAGGCAATTCATAGGGAGGGCCAGTACTCTTTCCTTTCACCCCCAACTCCCCTCCTTCAAAGCAGAGCGTGATGTTGCAGTTGCATCAACAGCATTAAGGCTTCTTGGTTAAGAGTAGTAATCCTATGCCTTCTGTTAAGGGTAGTAACTGCTGCTCTGTACTAGTTACCCCCAAGTTTAATATCTCCACCGATTTGCCCTATTGTTGCGTTGAAGGTATCTGTTTTGGAACACGTAGTGGTTTTCATTGATCAATTTTTGCAGCCAGCAGTAGTAAAAATGACTTCTTATATTAAAGATATGGCAGATTTTTTTAGATCATTACAAACTGCTCAGGTTCTGTCACAACCTTTATTGTTGGTTACTATGGACATCCAAGCATTGTACACCAATGTCCCTTAGCAGGCTGCGTGGGAAGTGGCTGAACAGGTTTTCTTACAGCGTGCAGTTCTTTGCGGATACCTACAGAATTTCTCTGTGCTTTCTGATGTATGGTGCTGTGTAGTAACTATTTTGTTTTTGGAGGCAATTTTTACTATCAAAGGCATGGAATTCCTATGAGTTCATCTATGGTGCCATCTGTTGCCAATCTATATGGGTCATGTTTGAAGAACATAACATCTATACTTCTATACACGATTGGACGTGCGTTTTGGACATGCGTCCATATCCTCCGATGCAAAACGGGGGTTAGCGCGTCCAAAAGATGCTTCCTATTGCGTGCGTAGGTAATAGTGCTCATCACATGCAAATGCATGTTGATGAGGCTATTATCGATCACCCCTCTGGAGCTGGCGTTAAGTCTTGAAGCCCAAAAAGCATACAGAAAAGCAGAAAATACTGCTTTTCTGTACTTCCTCTGACTTAATAATTTTGTGGTGATATTAAGTTGGAGGGGAAAAAAAGCTAGAAGTGTCCCCCCCCCCCCCAAAAAAAATTTTTTTTTTAAAGTGTACTGGCAGTCAGGTTGGGAAAATTGAGCGTCCATTTTCCTAAGTGGGTAATAGCCACCTCTCCTAGGCGCCTGCTGCCGAGGAGGTGCACTTTCCCCTACTGCCTCCCTTTTACCGTGGCAGTCCATTTGCATGTAGCATTGGATGCCCCAGAGAACATAAGAAATTCCATGCTGGGTCAGACCAAGGGTCCATCAAGCCCAGCATCCTGTTTCCAACAGAGGCCAAACCAGGCCACAAGAACCTGGCAAGTACCCAAACACCAAGAAGATCTCATGCTACTGATGCAATTAATAGCAGAGGTGGTTGTTAAGGGAGCGGACGCTCAATCATGAGTGCCCCTTTAACGTATGCTAATATTGCATCGGCCCGAATAAAATGGTATCAATATATCGATGATATTTTTATGCTTTGGTCATCTACTGAATAGCCTTGATAGCAATTTGCAATTTACTGCCACATGGGAAATACATCAACAATAGCATTTTTAGAAGTATTGGTCACCTTGAGGGAAGGTAGTTTTCAAACTACTGTGTATCGAAAGCCTACGGATAAAAATAATTTGTTAGCTTTTCATAGTTATCACTCAACATCCTTTAAATCTGGGTTGCCTGTTAGTCAGTTTTTTCATATTAGGATTTCTTCTTCATTATCTGAGTTTGAGAGCCAAGCTGAAATATTGTCAGCTAAGTTTTCTGCTAGGGGTTACCCTAAAAATGTGATCAAGCAGGTGAGGTTTTGCAGTATAAATCTTGCAAAAATACTGAAAGATTGGGGTGTGTTTTGAAACACACCACTCTATCGTCTGCTATTGCAGCTGTTATATGTAAGCACTGCCATGTTCTGACTCTGCATAAGATTTTTCAGGAACCTCCTTTGATTGCGTTGTCTTGAGGTTCAAATATCTGTGATTGAATTGTACATTCTTTTTTGGGAGAATGTCCATCTGTTGGCATAGGAGAACACTGAAAGTGTAGTAATTCTGATTTTTGCCACAGTTCAGTTGTTGGTGCAAACTGGGCAGCCTCTGTAACTGGCTATTATATACAGAGAAAGTCTTTTATATATTGCTCATTGTATCATGTTGTGTATGTGTTCATCTATCCTTGTCCAAAGGTATATGTAGGTCGCACTCTGCATCCAATCAAGAAAAGATTGATTGAACATTGTTCATACTATGAATGCACCAATTGTACAATATTTTATTAATTTTCAGCATTCTTTTTGATCAGATAAAGGGGACCATCCTAGGTTGTGTGTTGGAATCTACACACGGAGGTGACTTTTGCTTTACTGAACTACTGCGAACAGTTTAGGATTTATACTTACTCCGTATCCCCAAAAGATTTAAATGATGAATTGGATTGGACATCATTACTTTGATTCGTCAGTGGTACTTCCAGGAGTTCTGTGATTGGCTTCTTTCAGGTCACATGGCTATGTTTAAATAGATGCCATGATACAAATATTGTTTGTAGGGAACAGTGTTAGACTTTGCAAACACTGCTGGATTGCTACCCTGTTTAAATGGTGGAAATATTATTTATATGGAAGTTTTTCTCCGCCAGAAAATAAAGTTTTCCCTGATGAAGGATTTATCATTTGAAACACAGCCACGTCAGCTTTGAGGATCTTCGAGCTGGACGCATTTTTGTGGTATTATTCTTTAAGTGGGAGAGCGCAAGTATTTTTTGGACTGTTTGTTGGCGTTTAGAAAACAAAAAAAATGTATAAAAAGATATAAAAACAATCATAAAGATTAACTGTTTGAATATTGGTGATTGGTTGGGCGTTTATGATTATAAATTGATTGCCACAGTTAACCAGGATAGAACCGTTGGCTGGTTATGGATGAAACCCCACCTCCCACCTTTAAATATTTTTTTTCATTCAGTTAATAGATTACTTACATAAAATAATATTGGAGTGTAAATAGGAAATGTTCGCTGGGTTGGTAAATAAATTGTTGTTCTACATGGTTATAATATCCTCTTAAATGCGTTTCTGTTAATATATCCAAAATGTATATTAAGTATTTTTATAACTTCAATAAAAATGGGTAAAGGCACAAAATCACAGCTTTCTTCAGTAACTCATGTTTATTTGTAGCTACGTTCTTAACAAAATAGTACATAGTGGATCTTCTTTATCTCTCTCTGTTGAATAAATGGAGTATTCTAGTTCTGTCATCTGTACTCTGATGTTTTGGCCATCTTTGAGCTCATTTGCATGATGTACTGCAAAATTCTGCAAGCTAAGGTTAATACAAAATTATTAGAACAAAAATATGAATAAGTTTAATGCTAGTTCATAATTTAATATGAATATTCTGAAAATAGAGTATATGTAACGTTTTGTTTTTCCTTTGATATTCATTACAGAACAGCCAGCTACCACATTTGTCTTTCCGTTAAGCATTAAGCAAGAGGAGGAACCACATCCCATTGCTCATGAGGATTCAAAGAAAAGAGAAGATACAAGCAGTCCATGTACAAGTATGTGTATAAGCAGAATTTTTGAACTGACAACTTGTCTAAGAACACGACCTATTGAGAACGATAACCACTGCAGTCTGATCAGCCATTCATAGCTGTTTCATTGTGCAAAGGGCTGATTAGTATCAGTCCAGCTTTCAAAACTATCCATGGTACATCAGTTGTGCACATAAGTGGCTGTGGAAATTTATGGTAATATCTAATAAATTGTGTGGCGGCAACCGTATAGTTTATAAAATACTCTGAAAGTATGCGTGCATGTTTGTAATGTAGGAACCCACATACATTCTCTAACCCAGTTGTTCTCAACATTTATTCGGCCGGGACACACCTGATAGATGGTTCTCAAATGTGTGACACACTGAACATGTGACCATCATGGGGATAAATGTAAATATACATTCTGCATCCTCAAGAACCCCCTCAACCCCCAACGATGGGTGCAGAGCAGAACTAGGGCATTACCCGTACAACTCGCCATACAAAAAAAAAGATATTCTGGTTCTGATGACATCTCAGTAAAAGCAAAACAAACTCTCTTTACTGGCAGGCACAATACCCCCTCCTTATGAAAAGACAGTAATTTACCACTAATGCATGTCCTATTGAGAAAACACAACAAATAAGATTGATACAAATGCCTACATGCTAGTAAAATACCTCACCTCAGTCACACACACAGAATCGACCTTCACCAAGTACAGAAAAACCACAAACTATAATTCCCTGTACGTACCTGGATCAGTCCAGACAGTGGGTTATGTCCCCAATCCAGCAGATGGAGTCAGCACAAGCTTTGAGGGGGGGTATCCATATATACTACTACCCCCTCTGCAGGAGTTCAGTATCTTCTGACTCCAGCAGATGCGAGTAGGGGAATCAGGCTTCCCCTCCTTTTTCTTCACTTTCTTGCTTGATTATGGCTTGTTGTTGTCTTTTTCTGTGGATCAAGTTTGTATCAAGTTTGTATTAAGTTTAAAAAAAAAAAAAAAAAAAAAAAGTAAGGCAGAGTTCTTTCAACTTCTGGGGAGTGGCTTCTCTTCCTTGTCTCTTCTCTGCGGCCTTGCTGTTTATTTCTCGTTGCAGCCAGGGGTAAGTTTGTTTTTCCTTTGTAGTTTTTTCCTTCACAGCTCAGCCCCCGGTGCCCGCGAAAGCCGGTGGAGCCGGCCTCTTCGCTCTTTACTCCCTCACCCGCGGCCATTTTACAGCTCCTCATGGGCTGCTGAGCCATTTAGGGAAAGATGTCTGGGGCGGGTCGTGTGGCCAGGAAGGCCCCCCCGCGGCACCCTCCTCTATTTTCAGACAGCGGGCAGTGCGGGCCGACCGGGCCCCCCCGCAGCGGCGCCTTTGTGCGCGTGGCCCCCCCCGTGGCTTTTTCTTTTCTCCTGCAGCGATCCCGATGCCGCGGCCGTCCCGCTGTGCGGCCTGCGGAGACCCGGGGTCCCGGATTTCCCGGGAGGGCATCTGTGCACGATGCCTTCCCGGGGGGGAAGGTACCTCACAGTCCCTGACTGATTTCTCTTTTTTTGCCCGGGCGGTGCGGGCCGGCCACTCCGCCATTTTTGGCGGGAACGGCGGCCATTTTACATTCTGAGCGCCCTGAGGCGCAGGCCACGAGGGGGAACGGATCCCTGGAGGCCACGAGGGAGAACGGATCCCTGGAGGACTCTACCAGCGGGGGTGTTCCCCCGATTTTGGTGCAGGAACCAAGCACCCAGAGCCAGGGAGCAGGAACCACGCCGCCCCCGAAGCGCACCCGAGCAGGCCGGGGTTCTCTCCGGAGTTTATCCTGCTCATGCATACCGCTTATCTGCAGGGGCTGGAAGCACCTGTGGGACCCCCCCCCCCTCCTAAGATCCCTCGGATGTCGCCCTCGACGCCGGCCCCCCCCGACCCTCCGGGAGTGGGGGCCTCCCGCCTTCCTACCCGGGTCCGATCCACGCCCGCGGCAGTGGGGGCGGTGCCAGACCCAGCGGGACATGGACTTGACCTCCCGGACGGGGGACAAGGGGACGGCACACAGGAGGGGGATGATCCGCGTACCCTACGCCTCTTCCAGAGGGAAGAGCTGGACGACCTCATCCCGCAGATCATCCAAGAATTAGATTTGGATCCGCCACCAGACCCGCCTGCCCCAGTAGCTCCCGCTGTCATCACTTCTTCAAGGAAGGGAGATCCTGTCCTGGCGGCACTCCGGCCGAGGGCTCGGGCTTTTCCCATTCATGACTCGTTTTTACAACTTCTCACCAGGGAATGGGACACCCCGGAGGCCTCCCTGAAGAGCAGCCGGGCTATGGAAAAGCTGTACCCGCTCCCCGAAGATTTTCTGGACCTCATCAAGGTCCCAAAGGTGGACTCCGCAGTGTCGGCGGTCACGAAGAGGACGACTATCCCAGTGACGGGAGGTGCGGCATTGCGGGACACACAGGATCGTAAGTTGGAAGTTTTCCTTAAGCGGGTTTTCGAGGTCTCCGCTCTGGGTATGCGGGCGGTGATGTGCAGTTCGCTTGGCCAGCGGGCTAGTCTCCTTTGGGTGCAACAACTCCTCACATCTCAGAACCTGCCGTCCGATGAGGCTGCCCAGGCAGATCGGCTAGAAGCCGCAGTGGCGTATGGGGCGGACGCCTCGTACGACCTTTTTCGGGTCCTCACAAGATCCATGGTTTCGGTAGTGGCAGCACGACGACTACTGTGGCTACGCAATTGGGCGTCTGATACGTCCTCTAAGTCCAGTCTGGGCTCTCTTCCCTTCAGGGGCAAGTTCCTCTTCGGGGAGGATTTGGACCAGATCATCAAGTCCCTGGGGGAGAACGCTGTTCATCGGCTGCCGGAGGATAGGTTTCGACCATCCAGAGCGTTTTCTTCTTCTCGGACCAGAGCCAGAGCGCAACGGCGCTACAGGGGCTACAGACAGACGGGCTCCCGGCCATCCGCCCCCAGGTCTCAGCCCTGGTTGCGCGCCTTCCGCGGGCATCGGCCCGCACGCACTACTCCCGGAACCGGGAACCCCTATACCAAGTCTTCACAATGATGCCAGTCTCGCCCACTCCCCTGTCCCCAGGATTGGGGACCGACTAACGTATTTCTAAGCGGAGTGGGCACGGATCACCTCGGACCAGTGGGTCCTGGATACCATAAAACACGGCTACGCATTGGAATTTGTCCGCCCCCCGCAGGGAAGGTTCATCTTTTCCCCCTGTGGCTCGGACCTCAAGAGAGGAGCGGTGCAGCTGACTCTGGACAGACTCCGGGAGATAGGCGCTACTGCGCCCGTGCCCTTCGGAGAGGTGGGCTCGGGCCACTATTCCATCTATTTCGTCGTACCAAAGAAGGACGGTTCCTTCCGGCCTATCCTAGTCCTCAAGGAAGTCAACAAATCCCTTCGAGTCGTTCGGTTCCGCATGGAAATGCTCCGGTCAGTGATTGCGGCGGTGCATCGGGGGGAGTTCCTCGCCTCCCTGGACTTAACGGAGGCCTACCTGCACATTCCCATCCGCCCGGACCACCACAGTTTCCTTCGTTTCAAAATTCTGGACCAGCATTTTCAGTTCACGGCTCTCGCGTTTGGATTGGCGCCGGCGCTGCACACCTTCACCAAGATCATGGTAGTTGTGGCGGCAGCTCTCCGGAAGGAGGGCATCCTGGTTCATCCTTATCTGGACGATTGGCTCCTCCGGGCGAAGTCATTCGATCATGGACGCTCAGCGGTGACTCGAGTAGTACGGTTTCTACATTCCCTGGGATGGGTAGTGAACTTCTCCAAGAGCTCCCTCATGCCCTCGCAATGCTTGGGTTTTTTTTGGGGGCAACTTTCGACACCCTACTGGGCAAAGTTTTTCTGCGCCAGGACAGAGCTCAATCCTTGCGGGATCACACACGACGGTTCTCTGCGTTACCAGAGCCCACCTCCTGGGACTACCTGCAACTCCTGGGAGTGATGGGGTCCACCATCGACCTTGTACCTTGGGCTTTCGCGCACCTCAGGACCTTACAGTGGGCGCTCTTCTCCCGTTGGAAACCAGTATTGCAGGACTATCAGATGATTCTCCCGCTCCCACAGAATGCCAGGGACAGTCTGGGCTGGTGGTTGGATCCGCCGAACCTGGCCCGTGGCATGTCCCTCGATCTGCCAAATTGGGTGGTGGTGACCACCTATGCCAGTCTAGCAGGCTGGGGTGCAGTCTGCGATCGAAGCGCCACGCAGGGGACGTGGTCCACGGTGGAGGCGAAGTGGTCAATCAACCGTCTGGAAACCAGAGCGGTCCGGCTAGCTCTGCGACATTTCCTCCCGCTTCTTCGGAACCGAGAAAGATTGATACAAATGCCTACATGCTAGTAAAATACCTCACCTCAGTCACACACACAGAATCGACCTTCACCAAGTACAGAAAAACCACAAACTATAAATATGGAGACAAAATGAAATGCAAATCTGGAGAAATGGAAAGAGAAATATAGCACCTAACATAGTCCCAGGATCTGCAATAATGCACACAAACTAATCCGCACAAAATTACACCTGGATTATGGAACACATTCAAACAGTAACAACCTTATCTATGAAAAGGCAACACTACAAATATTTAACCGGTCCCTAAACACTAAACACCTCCTATTAGGAAAACAGAACAAGCTAAATTGTTATTTCCTAGCGTGTAGCAGATGGACTCAAAACAAGTGGGTATAGTGTGCTCGTGCTAGCAGTTGGAGACGGATCTAACGTCAGCATGGGTACATATACCCCCACAGGAAGTGCAGCAATTCATTAATTTCCGTCTCCAAAGCAGTTTGGAGCTACCTCACGCTCGCTGAGCGTTTTTCCAAATTCTAACGACTAAATTCATAGAAGAAACCTACCTGAAGATGAGCCCCGCACTCCTGCGGTGATACCATTCGGTCCCTCCCCCAGTTGAGTTTCCCGAGGTGATTTCCGTGGTCCCTCGGAGGTAAGAGCCTCGGTCCGGTGGCCGACTCGCAGCAGGGACCTAGCCCCCGAGTGAGAATGGCTCGGGCGCGGCAAAGAGGCAGCCTCGGTCCCGGCGTGGACTTGGCCCCCAAGCGAGACGAGTTCGGGCGCGGCCTAGAGGCAGCGGGTGCACCTCCTCGAGCGCGGCGGTGACAGTAATCACCCCTAAACCTACCCTAACTAACCTGTTGGGTTTTTTTTTTTATTTTTGAACTTACCTTCTCCTTTGAGCAGTAGGAAGTTCTGCTTGCAAGCTGGCTGCCGGTGCACGCTTCCTCTGGACAGCAGCTAATGGCGCTGTCCCGGCCCGCCCCTTTTGCAAGGCCCAACACTTCTGCATGTAACGGGGGTTACGCACATGGCTGGGCTTGTTCTAAAATGTGCTCAGCGCGCGCAAGACCCAGCCAAGCGTAACCTCTTCCTCCCCTCCGTCTCTCTGCGTGTGGCTGTGTGTGTAGTCTACGTCTGAAAATGCTTATTTGCATGCACATTCAGGATCACCAGTTCACAGCTACCTCCACTGGTTCACCTAGATCTCCCAACCAAAGACTACAGACAAAAGGCAAGTTTGATTTCAGCTGTGCAAGTCAGTTAGCGGGTGTGAAACCGTTAGGACAAGGTGTGTAATTTATGCACATGTACCGTTTACAAAATAGCAACTTGTACACTTGCCTATGAACCCTGCCTGGAACGCCTCTAGACTGTCCCCTTTTCCTCTGTTGAAATTTGTGCCATACTGCAAGGTTTCTACACAACAAAGCCTGTATAACTCTGAAAAGTCATCCGAACATGGATGTGTGCACTCAGTTTTATTAGGAGCTTCTGTTAATCGGTTATTTCCATGCCAGAAAGGTGAAGGTTGGTTCAGCGCTGTACTGTACTGTGCTGCGACGTCATGTTACAGCATTTATAGGCTGTGCCAATCGTCAAGTAAAGAAGTGAAAACACTGGAAATCCTTTTTTTTAAATGGTGGTATTTTTTATTCTATACATGTAGATTTTGAGATTTCTGTTCCATTCCTATTTCCTAATAAATTAGTACATGTGGTCAGTAGGATTCTTCTCTTACTGTTGAGTTGGTTTCTTCTGAGGTTGCTTGTCTTCACCATGCTAAACATAACGGAGTTCTCATGAGGCACAACCTCTGATTGGAAAAGCATTCTCTCTTATTAATCCTATAGAGAAATTGACAGAAAGATATTGCTGGTACTGCTAGTCTTGTTCTTGTTATAGTGAGATGACGTTTATAGTCCCATGAGTTTCCTCAGTCATATCTGCCAAATCTGCATTTTGGGGCAGATAGTACAGTCCATGTGTCAGTGTTTGGAACCTCAAACTTGCTCAGCAAAGCTTGCAATTGTGGTTTAAAAAATTGAGTTTAGTGGCATAAGGGTGGGCAGTTCTGGTCTTATGTATTTCAGATTGTTTACATGACTAAATATATACTTCTGTTTTGAAAAGTTTTAAACATCTGAGTTTTAGAAGTCTTTTTTGTGTAACTGGTTTTCCGTAATAGCCTTTATTTTATGGAGTAGTTTTGGAATTACATTTAGTTCAGTGGAACTTCAGAATTAATGACGTTGACAATAGATAGCCTTTTTTCAACTTCTAATTTTCTATACTGCAATTCAGTTTCAATAAGTAAATATCACTAAGCTACTTGCTTTAAGAATGCATCGCCTTCAGATTCTATGCAATAGTCGTTCACCCTCACTTGCTCCTGTAGTCCTGTGTTTCCTTTGCTGTGTAAATACATGGATTCTTACTGTACTGTATTTGTTGGCAAGTGTCATCTAGTATCATTGCCTAATGGCACAGTTATTAGTTGCAGGCCAGAACTGAAAATTGTTTTAACTTTGAACCCTTGCCAGTATTTGTTTCAGTGTGAACAGCCTGCAAAAAGGCAAATAATTGCTGGTTTTGGTTATTTTTCAGATTATACACATTAAAGTATGCTATCTACCCCAAATTATGCTATTAGTCCCTGATCATCAGGTAGGCTTTCGTGCACAACAGCTCAGGATCACTGTTTCTCACTCCTGCAATTGCATACCATTCTTTGCTAAGCGATGGCTTTTCGTTCATTGTACTGCACCGAGTTTGAAGGAGCTAGAGGAAGTAGTGAGCCAGATTGCAGCATTAGGAAAAGAAGACACTAGTTCAATTTGCATGCTTTGTCAGTGCTGAATGTATTTATTAGGTATTTGTATTCATGTCTCAAGGAGCTAATAAAGAAAATATCGTTCTACTCAGTTTTTCATTATTGATTCATAGACCTCTTTGCAAGAAATAGGAAAAATGGCATTGTGGGAAATGCAAATAAAGAGCAATTTGAGGGAGGCAATCTTCATTATTTATTTATTTTTTAGTATGTAGAGATCTTAATAGTACACTTTATTTTCTCTTATCAGGCTACCCGGTTTTTAATCCTGAGCTTTCGTTATGGATTAAGGAAGAGGACGATTCACAGTACCCTGAACATCCTGATTCAGAGGGAAGGGAAAGCGTTAATAGCCTCAACTCAGGTATGTAAGCCATAATCAAAACTGAGAATTGTTGTGTACAGTGTGACTCGTATCTTTGGTGCCTGTGTTTGAAGTAGTATTAATGATTATTACAGTGAGCTCCTCTATCGGACTGGGAGCCAATAAATGTGTTTTTCATAATGAAAAATAAATGTTTGCTCAGATTTATTTAAAAATTAATATACAGACTAAGACTTCCAATTTATTGTAGACAGAATGGGGCGGATTTTAAGAGCCCTGCTCGCCTAAATCCGCCCAAATCCGGGCGGATTTAGGCGAGCAGGGCCCTGCGCGCCGGTGAGCCTATTTTACATAGGCCTACCGGCGCGCGCAGAGCCCCGGGACTCGCGTAAGTCCCGGGGTTTTCTGAGGGGGGCGTGTCGGGGGCGGGCCCGAACCACGCAGCGTTTTTGGGGCATGTCAGGAGCGGGCCCGGGGGCGTGGCTACGGCCCGGGGTGGTCCGGGGGCGTGGCCGCGCCCTCCGGACCCGCCCCCAGGTCGCGTCCCGGCGCGCTAGCGGCCCGCTGGCGCGCGGGGATTTACGCCTCCCTCTGGGAGGCGTAAATCCCCCGACAAAGGTAAGGATGGGGTTTAGACAGGGCCGGGCGGGTGGGTTAGGGAGGGGAAGGTGAGGGGAGGGCAAAAGAAAGTTCCCTCCGAGGCCGCTCCGATTTCGGAGCGGCCTCGGAGGGAATGGAGGTAGGCTGCGCGGCTCGGCGCACGCCGGCTATACAGATTCCATAGCCTTGCGCGCGCCGATCCCGGATTTTAGCGGATATGCGCGGCTCCGCGCGTATCTACTAAAATCCAGCGTACTTTTGCTTGCGCCTGATGCGCCAGCAAAAGTAGGCCAAATCGTGCGGTTTGAAAATCTACCTCAATGTGTTCAAGGGACTGCAGTGTTATTTGCAGTAGAAAATATCAGCATTTAGAACAGGAAACAATGTGCACATAGCCTAAAAACATAGGACGACATTAGGGTTAATAATATGAGACAATAATTTGCACAATGGAGAACATGCAGCATATACAAAGAGTATAAAAAATGTTAGGACAAAACCCTACTCTTAATTCCTCAGAATGTTATCTTTTTTTTTTTTTATTTGCTAGTCTTATCAGTTTTTGTTCAAAACTTGTAGGTTTTTTTTGTTTTTGTTTTTTTATTACTTCTACAATTTCCTCTTAAATTAAAGAAAAGATCTCTCATTAAAAACTAAAATCCTTACTGCAGAGCTCTTGTGTATTCTAGTTTGATGCTTTAACAAAAAATAAGGAATGAAATGTAAACAGAAAAGTGGCCATCTGTTTTCAAAAGCCTTCGCTCTTCCATGGCATGTCATCGCAGGAAGTATCACAATGCCGGAGTAGGCATTTGTCAGTGTTTCACAAATGTCAGACACAGAAAAGCTGTGTCTGATACTGAAAATGCCTACTCCAGCATTGTGATTTGTGACATCTCCTGTGATTTGTCAGACACAGAAAAGGCTGAAAAGCTTGCTTTAGTTTTTGATAGCAATCTGTGGGGTATATTTGCTAAGCATTTAACGTGCAAAAAAACAGCATTTAACTCATGAAAAATGCTGTTTATTGCGTGATAATTGCATATTGCATGATATTTAGCCTAATAAAACCATCCCAGACCCCCCTCTTTACTTGAAAATGAGGCATTGGTGGTTCTGTGGGGGCCTGGATTGCCTCCTAGGCTCCAGGCCTGAGATGGGCATTTTGCAAAATGGCCGCACCCAGCCATGATGGGGCGCAAAGGCTGGGTGGCGGCCATTTTGTAAAATATCTACTGTCAGGCCTGGAGCCTAGAGGATGAATGGTCCCTCAAGGAACCACTGATGCTTCTTATTCAAGTAAGCGGGGGATCAAGGGTAAGCTAGAGTGAGGGCTACCACTAGACTACCAAGGATATCTAGTAAAGAAGGGGGGAAAGTCCGGGGGTGGGGTGGGGCCACTGGGCCAGCAGGGCAACTTTTTTCAAAAGGAGATCCAGAGGGTGGGGATGGGGGTTGTGGGATGATGGACTTAGATATGTGAGGAGGGTGCATTTTGGAGCAAAGGGGAAGGGGTTTGGGAAAGGTGGGCAGGCAGTCACCATCGATAATTTTTTTTTTTGACATTTGAATTACAACTATAGGCAGCCAGGGGTGGGGTGGTTGGGGGTCTTGCCAGAACCCCAGGGTGGGGGTATTAAATGGTGTTTGGGACCATGGTAGCCCTTTTAGATGTTGGCAGTCCAGTGCAAAGGGGGTTGCCATTGAATGTCTTTCTTGCAAAGAAAGGTTTGCAAGAAATATAGTCAGGAAACCACCTGAGATTTTATCGGGGAGGTGACAAATATCACGGGAACACCCTTGACAGCATTTGTCCCCTCCTGCAATAGAATGTTATGGCATAGTAAATAACCCCCTATGATTGAAATAATATCCCTCTAGTACAAAAAATCAATCAGAAAGCCATTGAGGAAAATGGTGCTGAGCTGTAGAATGAAAGTAGAGCAAAACTACCATAGAAAGAATCTGAGTTAACAGAAGTCAGGGATGGTTTAAAGGTGCCACAAGCCATCCTCCAAGGACCTGTAGTAACAGTTTTCCTTTAAAGCTATCCCTCTTATTCTGGCCACTCTCACCATAAGAAGAAAATATCCTTCGCAGAAGCCTCTGTCAGTCAGGCTTTGAATATACAATGTTTGATTTTGGAAGTAAGCAGTACTCCAGAGCCTTGATTTCTGCTAGGACAAATAGGACAGTAATCCTCACATGTGGGTAACATCATCTGATGGAGCCCGGCACGGAAAACATTTGTGAAAGTTTCTTGAAGCTTTGACTAGCAGAGGTCCATCTTCAATCTCTTCTTTTCTGCGGTGCAGTTGCCTCGCGGTTGTGGAGCTCTTCTCCCTTTTCTTATTTTCATCGATCGGTTTTCGGTGTTCCCTCATCAGGTCCCCCTTTGCGGTCAGTGCCCCCTCGGCATGGTAGGTTTTTTCTTATTTTTTTCCTTCTTGTGGTCGATTCCCAACTCTTGCCTCGCAGTGACTGCCGGTCATCGACTGCATGCTGGGTATTTTTATGGCGTCAGCCGGCTTTCGTCAGCGCCCCAGTGCCCAAGGACCATGCCCATCATGGATTCGCATGACGTTTGTATCCTCTGCCTGGAGGCCTCAAAAGATGTCCGTGGGTGCTGTCTTTGTGATCAGATGACCCCCAAAGGGCATTAGGTGCGCCTTGATAAGATGGAGAAACTTTTCGGGGCTCCAAAATCTTCTCCTTCTACTCCTGTGTTGGTTCAATCGACGCCAAGAGATTGTGAGGAGCCTTCGGACATGCTTCCCTTGGCTATTCCCCTTGCTAGTACCTCCAAGGGTCGAGGGGACGGTGATCAAGCCTCGATGGTCTCATCTCCTTCCCGGACATCGGGATCTTCTGTTTCCTCTGGGCTGGGCAAGGACCGGGCCAAGCACTGAAGGAGGTCCCGTAAGCATCACCACCGATTGCCGTCGACACACTGCATCGGTTCTGGAGCGGCATTGGCAGCTGCCGAGCCGCCACCGAAGCGACATCGGCCATCGGAGGCCCCATCCTCCGATGCCCCCAGCAATCCTAGGTGTTCCCCCACCGACACTGGTGCTGGATACTGTGCCACCTCGGAGACCCGGTGACGCCTCGTCCTCCTCCCTCAGTCCTGGCCACTCTGGACTTTTAAGAGGAGTTGGACCGCAGGATACAGTCTGTGGTGCTAAAATCCCTCCAGAATGTTGAGCTGCCTGTGCCACTGGCCCCCATACCAGTGCCTGAGCCTTCGCCCTCAATGTTAGCGCCCCTGCTGGAGCGTCTGGGCGTTCTTTTAGGTGCCCTTCTGATGCAGCCGGTTCCCAAGGGACCATCTGTTCCCCAGCAGCACCGATGCCCTCCACCAGAGCTATTCCGATTCTCGGGTCCTCTGAGGAGGAAGATGCGGCCGGCACTGGGTTTCCCAGACCACAGTTCCCCGAGCCCTTGCTGGGTCCTTCTGTCCTCCTGCGGCTTCTGTTCCCCTCCATGCCAGGGAAACAGTCGATGCCCGCAGTGCCCTCGATGCTTCTGAAGCCTTCAGAGCTTAGGGCTGATGCCCCTCACGGACCTCACCCACAACACGGTGGTCCCAATGAGAAGGAAGGGCCTTATGACCCTTGGGGTGATGACTCCACAAACTCATTCTCTGTGTATTCAGATGATCCCCTCTTGGAACCCTTCCCTCCGGAAGAACGGTGCCAGTCTTCCCCCCCCCCCCCCCTCCCCGAGGACTTGTCCTTTGCGGGGTTTGTCAAGGCTATGGCCAAGGCCATCCCATTTCAGCTTCTCACCGAGGAGGATGTGCGACACAAAATGCTGGAGGTTCTCCAGTTCGTTGACGCTCCTAAGGAGATTGTGGCGGTCCCTATCCCTGACATTTTCAAAGACCTCCTTCTCTGCATGTGGGAGTACCCCATTTCCATTTCCTCCGTCAATAGGAAGGCCGATGCCACCTACTTGGTGCAGGGGGCTGTGGGGTTTGACAGGTGACAACTCCTCCACCAGTCGGTGGTTGTAGAGTCCACTTTGAAAAAGGCCCGGTGCTCCCACACCCATGCCTCTGCTCCACCAGGATGCTAGCACAGGGAGCTGGATTCCCTGGAGAGAAAAATCTTCCAAGGCACTATGCGAGTGGCCCGCATCGCTGCTTATCAACTTTACATGACCCAGTACAACTGCAATCTCTGGAAACGAGTCCAGGATTTCAAGGGGGGCCTCCCCCAGCAACAACAGGAGGCCCTTTCTGCCATTGCCCTGTTGTGTCTTGAGGCGGGAAAACACGAGGTACGTTCCACCTTTGGTGTTTTTGAGATGGTCCACTTTGGCGCCAGATGGATGGCATGGCTCCGGGCCTCTGGCCGGAGGTCCAGGACAGGCTAGTCAACCTCCCCTGCACAGGTGAAAACCTCTTCAGGGATAAGGTCTGGGATGCAGTGGCACAGTTGAAGGACCATCATGATACCCTTCAGCAACTGTCTGCTAGTGCCTCGGAAGGCCTGTCCTCGGCCAGAAAATCCTCCAGGCACGGTTCCCAGAAGCCCTTCTATCAGCAGAGGAAATATCCTCTGGCTGCCCAGGCTCTTCCACCTCATACCGGTTCCTTGGGCCGTCCTTGCCAACAGCGAGCGCCTAGACCCCAACCGGCTCCCCAGCAAACCCTGGCCATGGGCTTTTCACTGGCGGCGAGGGAGCACAAGTCAGCTGACCGCATCCCTAGAGTCAGACCCCGCAGTCGGGAGCAGGCTCATGAGCTTCGCCTGTCACTGGGAAGAGATAACTTTGGACCACTGGGTCCTCTCTATCGTCCGCCAGGGCTCCCATCTACATTTCAGCCGGCTTCCAGAGACCTCTCACCCATGTCCATCATGGGGTTTATCTGCCCATTTGGTCATTCTTCAGATGGAACTCTCCACCCTCCTTACAGCGGGCACAGTAGAACCGGTCCCTCGCCATCAACAAGGCCGAGGGTTTTATTCGAGGTATTTCCTCATTCCGAAGAGGAATGGCGACTTGCGCCCCATTCTCGACCTCCGAGCGTTGAACAAGTTTCTCATAAGAGAAAAGTTCAAGATGGTCTCTCTAGGTACGCTGATCCCGCTCCTTAGGAGAGGAGACTGGCTTTGCTCCCTCGATCTCAAGGAGGCTTACGCACACATTGTGATTATCCCCAACCACCGGAAGTACCCCCGCTTCATGGTAGGGAAAGAACATAAGAAAGTGCCGTGCTGGGTCAGACCAAGAGTCCATCAAGTCCAGCATCCTATTTCCAACAGAGGCCAAACCAGGCCACAAGAACCTGGCAAGTACCCAAACACCAAGAAGATCCCATGCTACTGATGCCAGTAATAGCAGAGACCATTCCCTAAGTCAACTTGATTAATAGCAGTTAATGGACTTCTCCTCCAAGAACTTATCCAATCCTTTTTTAAACCCAGCTACACTAACCTCACTAACCACATGCTCTGGCAACAAATTCCAGAGCTTAATTGTGCGTTGAGTGAAAAAGAATTTTCTCCTATTAGTCTTAAATGTGCTATTTGCTAACTTCATGGAGTGCCCCCTAGTCCTCCTATTATCCGAAAGTGTAAATAACCGATTCACATCTACTAGTTCAAGACATTCATGATTTTAAAGGCCTCTATCATATCCCCCTTCAGCCGTCTGTTCTCCAAGCTGAACAGCCCTAACCTCTTCAGCCTTTCCTCATAGGGGAGCTGTTCCATCCCCTTTATCATTTTGGTTGCCCTTATCTGTACCTTCTCCATCACAACTATATCTTTTTTGAGATGTGGTGACCAGAATTGTACACATTATTCAAGGTGCAGTCTCACCATGGAGCAATAAAGGCATTATGACATTTTCCGTTTTATTAACCATTCCCTTCCTAATAATTCCTAACATTGTTTGCTTTTTTGACTGCTGCAGCACATTGAGCAGATAATTTCAAAGTATTATCTACTATGATGCCTAGATCTTTTTCCTGGGTGGTAGCTCCTAATATGGAACCTAACATTGTGTAGCTACAGCAAGGGTTATTTTTTCCTATATGCAACACCTTGCACTTGTCCACATTATCAGTACAATGTGCTGCCCTTTGGGCTGGCATCAGCCCCCATGTTTTCACCAAATGCTTAGCGGTGGAGGCCGCCTACCTCAGGTGTTGCTTGGTCCATGTGCTCCCATACCTGGACGACTGGCTGGTCAGGAGCGATTCTCGCTCCGGAGCCTTGCATGCTCTGACCTTGACTGTGCATACCTTGTAGACTATGGAGTTTGTTACAAACTTCCCCAAGTCGCATCTGTGCCTGTCTCCTCAATTGGACTTCATAGGTGCCAGGCTGGACACGGCACAAACGAAAGCTTTTCTGCCCAGAGACCGGGTGATCGTCCTTGCCTTGCTGGCAACCCTTGTCCGCAACAATTGGAGGGTACCAGCCTGCCTTCTGTTCTGCCTTCTGGGCCACATGGTGGCCTCCATCCATGTGATCCCTCTGGCTTGCCTCTGCATGAGGAGCACCCAGTGGACATTACGGTCCCAGTGGCAGCAGGTATCTCAGGATCTCGAGGTTACGGTCACAATTACGGACCTTCTAAGAGTGTCTTTGTCCTGATGGGAAGATCTTTCCAACCTGGAGAAAGGGCTTCCTTTCCAACCCTCTCCGTCCCAGGTAATCCTCACCACTGATGCTTCCCCCCAGGGCTGGGGAACCCATGTGAACAGTCTCCGCACGCAAGGGTCTCTGGACTGCCTCCGAAGCCCGCTGTCAGATAAACCTTCTGGAACTTTGAGCAATCTGATACGCCTTGTGGGCGTTCAGAGACCAGTTGTCGTCCAAGGAAGTTCTGACCCGGACGGACAACCAGGTCTCAATGTGGAACGTCAACAAACAGAGCAGCATGGGCTCAATCCTCCTCTGCCACAAGGTGGTGCAAGTGTGGACCTGGGCCCTGCCTCAGGGCATGTCTCTATGAGTGACCTACCTGCCAGGTCACCTCAGCGTGCTGCCGGACCACTTAAGCCGGTCCTTCCAGCCACGCGAGTGGTCCCTCAACCCAAAGGTGGCAGCCGAGCTTTTCCGCCCGTGGGGTATGCCGGATGTGGATCTCTTCGCCTCCCTTCACAACCACAAGGTGAGCAGATTCTGCTCCCTAGTAGCAGTGCCTTCTCCCTCCACTGGAGGAAGGGCCTACTGAATGCATACCCGCCCTCTGCCGCTCCTCTCGAAGACTCCACTGAAGCTTCAACAGGACAGAGGGACCATGATACTCGTGGTGCCACCTTGGCCCTGACAGGTCTGGTTCCTGCTTCTGTAGGACATGTCGGTGCGGGCACCCGTCCAGCTGGGGACGACGCCTGATCTCATTTCACAGAATCAGGGCGCTCTGCAACATCCGAACCTCCGGGCGCTGGCTCTCACAGCCTGGATGTTGAGCGCGTAGTCCTCCAGCCTTTGCAGCTCTCAGACTGTGTTTTCCGGGTCCTGGTAGTGTCTCGCAAGCCTTTCACCAGGAAGTCCTACAGCTTAAAGTGGAAAAGATTTTCATCTGGAGCACAGGTCGTAGGTTAGACCCTTTCTCATTCCCCCTTCCCCAGCTATTGGACTATCAGTGGCATCTGTCTGAGTCTGGGCTTCAGACTAGCTCACTCAGGGTGCACCTTAGCGTTGTCAGTGCATACCATCGAGGTGTCGCTGGTATGCCCATTTCCATCCAGCCTTTAGTGGGCCGTTTCATGCGGGGCCTACTGCAGCTGAAGCCTCCTCTTCGGCCTCCGGTTGCATCCTGGGACCTCAGCATTGTCCTGGCACGGCTCATGCGACCTCCTTTCAAGCCACTGTGGTCTTGCGACCTGAAGTTCCTCACCTGGAAAGTCATATTCCTAGTGGCGATTACTTCAGCTTGTAGGGTCAGTGAGATGCAGGCTCTGATTACTTACACACTGTACACGAAGTTCTTCCACAATCATGTGATCTTGCGTATGCATCCTAAGTTTCTGCCCAAAGTCATGACTGATTTCCACCTCAATCGGTCCATCGTTTTGCCCACCTTCTTTCTGAGGCCTTTCCCACCCAGGGGAACGGGCACTTCATACCTTGGACTGTAAAAGGGCCTTGGCTTTCTACCTGGATCGCACTGCAGGCCACAGACAGTCCACCCAGCTCTTTGTATCTTTTGACTCCAATAGGCTGGGGGTGGATAAGCAGACCTTGTCGAACTGGTTGTCTGATTGCATTGCCTTCTGCTACGTGCAGGCAGGCCTTCAGCTAGCTGGCAGAGTAAAGGCTCACTCTGTGCGGGCTATGGCAATATCGGTGGCTCATTTGCATGCAGTCCCCGTCGTCGAAATTTGCCAGGCCGCAACCTGGAGTTCTCTTAACATGTTTGCGGCTCACTACTGCCTGGACAGGGATGGACATCAGGACAGGGCCTTTGGTCAGTCCGTCCTGCACAATCTGTTCCAGACCTGAACCCAACTTTTTCTGCTTCGTGCATCTTATGAAGACCAGACTGCCCCCTGTTGACCTACAGTACCACACTTGTGTTGTGCCCGTTGGGATCTTTTTTGGACACAGTTGGTCTCTTCTGATGAATGGGGCAATATGGAGTTTGGTATTCACCCACATGTGAGGACTACCATCCTGCTTGTCCTAAGAGAAAGCGCAATTGCTTACTGGTAACAGGTGTTCTCCTAGGACAACAGGATGTTAGTTCTCAGGAATCCCGCCCACCTCTCCATGAAGTTGGATTCTCCTCTGGTTTGTTTTATTTTTTCGCTCGTAGTTTGCTATGTTACGAGACTAAAGAGGGACCTCACACGGACATGCAGATAGTGGCAGGCTGGGCATGCTCAGTGTGCTGGTCAAAGCTTCTAGAAACTTTGACAAAAGTTTTCCGTGCCGGGCTACATCGGATGATGTCACCCACATTGAGGACTAACATTCTGCTGTCTTAGGAAAGCACCTGTTACAGGTAAGCAACTGCGCTTTAATTCACTTTGAATTGAGCAGCTAAACCTGAGGCACTTAGAACACTTCAAACACGAATTTCAGGAGCAGGGTGGGCATATTAACAATTTGCTCATGCTTCAACGTGAAGTATTTAAAACGCATATAGAACGTTTAAAGCTGTGTATATAACAATAGTAATCAAACTTACAGCACTGTCCCATGCTTTCCAGAAAATATAGTGTGTGTTTATTTATTTATTTAAACGTTTTATATTCCACCTCCTTCAATTTCATATTGTACTAAGCAGCTTACAATAAAAACATAAACAGTGTGGATTAAAACTTAAAACATGTTAATATATTTGGAATGTCTAAATGCAAACACTATACTTCTTATGCATAAATGTGTAACATATGTACAGGGCATCTAGTCTCTTGAGTAGTGTGATGGCCTGCACATGTGTGGGCGGATGTTTGAGGGCAGAGCTAAGGCAGATAGCTTTCCCGTTTCCCATTAGAAAACAGTCCTGGTTATTGCTGGAAAAGAAAGTTCTTTGAAAGGCACATATGTTGGCATTATCCCTTCCCCCCCCCCCCCCCCTCCATTTATCCTCCTCTCAGTATCTTATCGCTGCTGAAAGAGGATGCGGTTTCCTTAGAACTGCTTCTATTTTTGGAACTGAGTTTTTCCTCTCAGGGACTGTCTGGCAGCATTCCCAGCCCAAAAAGTAGGAACTTGAGCCAGACCAGAAACTGAGCCCTTCGCTTGTCGACAATATTAACCAATAAGCAGCTGGCTGGGTCTATCATTTTTCTGACTGATTCCCCAGTATCCATTTTAAAGTCAGTCATTGAAGATGTAGAAAACCAATTTTTAAACTCTGTACCTTTTGTTTTAGAATTGAGATCCAATGTTGAGTTAAGCATTTTTTTTTTTTTTTAAAGATAATGCTCCATTACAATTTTAAAATTAGACTGTAAATCTGCCTTTCTTCTGTGGGGCTCAGGTCAGTACCCATGAATAATGTGGGTCCATTCATATGTATTGACGTGTTCTGCATGAAAAGAAGCGGGGAGAAGATAGGCCAACTCAGTAGGCCACATTGATCCTCAGGGGTAAATGACCGTGACAAGCTCTTCAAGAAAGGGGCCTTTAGCTGGCATGAACCAAGTATTGCAGCTTAATTTAAAAATACAGACCTCCATAATTCTGAAACAATTGGAGATCTAAGTACACTTTAATAATAAATCTTCTGGACCTCAAGATGGTCAATGCTGTATGCATTCTTGATGTATTTGCATGCCTGGGGAAGAAGGGGAAAAGTAAGACTAGCAGCTTACTCTCTCAGACAAGGCAGTGCCCATGACTTTTGATTTATGAGAGGGAGAAACGTATAGAGAAATGAACATTATAAATCACATAGTGTCAGCGTCCAGTAGCCAGTCAGAAACAATATTACCTTACAATTCCATGATATCGTATTCTTCGTACAGTTTTCATCCGCACACATCACTTACAAACGTTCCATTTTTTTTTTTTTTTAATTGTGCATCTGCTGGCTCACACTTGGATACTGTTTACTTTTCTCGGCTTTGATCTTAACGAATTTGAAGACCTTTCTGCTGAAAATGTCCTAGAAATGGAGGAAGTTGAAAGGACCATGCTTCCCAAAAAGTCTCCTGCAGGTAAAAACCGATTTAACACTCTTACTGCCTCTGACATTGCTGCTCTAGATCGAGGGACCACAAAAAAATGCACTAAATACCAAGTGAACTGGGCTATAAAAATCCTTCGAGATTTCTGTGACGAAAGGGGTCTTTCAGAGGCCTTTGAATTAATGGAGACCTCAAAGCTAGCTGCAGTACTGAGCGACTTTTACCTCTCGCTGAGGCAGACCGATGGCAGTTTGTACAAACGCGGCAGTCTCATTAACATCAGAAGTGGTATAAACAGGCATCTCCAGAAGCAGCCTTGGGGAAGGAATATTGATATTTCCAAAGACCCTGAATTTAGGCATGCCAATAAATGTCTAAATTTGCAGGCAAAAAATGCCGACTCTCACGGACTAAACTTCATTAATCACAAGCAGCCTCTTTCCAGAGCTGACCTCCATAAGCTGTACAGCTCTGAAACACTCAGCAAGAAAAGTGCAACCAACCTGCTGTACAAAGTGTGGTTTGAAATACAGTTCTTCTTCTGCCGCCGGGCCAACGAGAACACTGCCAATCTGTTCAAATCAGATTTCACCCTCCTGACAGATAGCTCCGGCCTCAAGTACGTCACGCACTCCCCCACCTGGAAAACGAAAGGCCATCCCAAGCGGCCCAGCAACACGCCGTCCCTCACAGACGTGAGAATGTATGAGCAGGCGCATTCAGTCCACTGCCCAGTGAAGAGTTTCCAGCTTTACCTTTCTAAGCTCCACCCTGAGCAACCCAGGCTCTTCCAGCTTCCCAGGAAACTGCAGGATACCGGCATATGGTACGGAAAGCATCCCGTTGGAGAGCGCTTTATTTCTGGCCTGATGAAGAAAATTTCAGCTGAGGCAGGGCTATCGAAAATTTACACAAACCACTGCATCCGTGCCACTTGCTGCCAGGTGCTCAGTGAAGCGGGCATTCAGGACCACCACATTATATCCATCTCTGGGCACAAGAGCGAGCTGAGCCTCAAGCACTACACAAGTCAGACTGATGACAAACAGAAACGTTACATAAACAAAATACTGACTGAAAGTTTGCAGCCACAGCCGTCATCCCCACAGTGGCAACCCACCTCTTGTCCGGTTTTAGACTACCAGGACACTGCTGCACAGACAGTCAGCAGCACTCCGCAGCCTCAAACTTCAGCAGCATCCAGCGGTGACAATACGGCTGCCAAAAGTGAGGAGTCTCACAGTCCCGCCACAGCTCCATTTCCAGTGTACAGGTTTCTCTTTAACCCTCAGACAAACACCTGACTTTTGCAGATTGCTTCCTGTTCTGCTTCGTTGTTGGACACTTCCAGGCTAGACTTTATTGAATAGGGATACTCAGAACTTAAAACCTACTTTGCAGTACAGACCACCTTCTGTATAACAAACCGAAGTATTGTGTGCATAAGCAATTCTTCTGCAGTGCTTTTAGAGTAAACAGATGCTACTCTAACTACTTCTCTTTCGAAAATGAATGTCAATTTGTGTCATAAAGAGTGACAGAGCAAGTGTTTGGTTGAAACCCAAATCTTTTCTTTGCTGAAACTATGTGATTTATAATAATGAAATAGTTCAATTTGATAGCTCTGTTAGGCTGATGTTTAAGAACCAACAAAAATGGCATTTTATTTTCTGCCCCCAAATATACCTTCACAGGCTAAGATAATCGCATCATATTTTAATTAAATTATATTTTTCTTTTCATTTGCAAATCTCATTCTGATGTTCTTATATTGTTTTTGTTATTCATTCAACTGACTGTGTATGAGAACAACTGAACTTCCTTCAGTAAGACGGCTGTTCCACACATGTCAAGGTTATCATAAGTTTTTATTTGATGTTTGTTCTTTAATTTTTTAAGTGGGTGGCCTGTGACAGTACATGTCCAACAAAGCATTACATTTCTGATTTAATGTATAGAAGCAGAAGCTCAACATGGCATTGATCTTTCCTTTAATGTGTGGTGAACTGTAGACTCCTGCTACTTTTCAGGTTCCCTTTTGATGAGCATTGATATATTTCTGGTGTACAGGACTCACTTTCTGTGGCAATGATATGAATTAGAAAATATGTGCTAGCAGAATTTTACTCCCATAGTGGCTGCTAAACTAGACGTAGGTTGGGGGGCCAGGTCTGCTATGGGTTGTGTCGTTGCATAACCACACAAACATCTACATGAAGTTGCCTCTTCCAGTGGCATTTCCATTTACATAGTGTTCAGCTCCTTTACAAGATTAATAGGACCTGCATGGAATGCAGTCATATGTTGGCAAAGACTGAAACATTACTCTTTATAGTCCATCTCTAATTCTTTTTAGAAAGAAATGAAAACATAATAGACCTGTTTTCAAATCTTGTGTTTTATATGATAAATAATGCAAAGAAACCACACTCATAAATTCGGGAAATGAAATAATGAACAAAAAATACGCTGTTTGAGGTCAAATATAAGCTATTACTCAAACTAAAACTGAACACTCCATTATCATAAGTAAGAAACATTTCTATGAGAATATAGATTTTATTACAAGTTTCATTATAACTATGATGAAGTTTGATAAGATGCTTTTTATTTTATTTTATGATTCTTTGTTCAATTCAGTCCCTTCTTACCATATTTATAATCATACTGCAATACTTATAACTTGCCTCTACAACCAATCTCTTAGCAACTTCTCTGTCCCTTTGCAAATTTTATTTCCAAAGTTAATTTTCTCTGTTTAAAAAAAAAAAAGCAACCTTTTAGATAACCTGTTGCCAAAAGTGTGCAGAACAGCCATAGGCTTTCATATAGGCATACTGCTATGCAATATGCTTTCCAGAAATTTTGTTTTAAATAACCGTTCCCTGTACGTACCCGGATCAGTCCAGACAGTGGGTTGAGCCTCCTGTCCAGCAGATGGTGACAGAGAAAAACTGAAAGGGTATCCTATATAAGGACAGAGCCCACCCTGCGTCCCTTCATTATTTCTCTGTCTCCAGCAGATTCAGACAGTTGAACCTGGTTCCCTAGCTTTATTTTCTTTTTCTTCTCCCTGGGGATTTCTCCTCTTCTCCTCGGGGTTGATACAGGATCAAGCAAGTATTATTAATTTCATTTAAAAAAAAAAAGAGGAAAGTTTCTAAGGGAGACCTAGTTGTCTCCTAGCTCTTACTGGGTCCCAGAGGTGACTTGTCCCCTTGAGTATTCAGCCTGGGACCCACTTCCCGGTGACCTCCAGCCTGGCTGCTTGGGGTGAAACTGGTGGTCCAGTCACTCCCCCTCCTTTGCCTAGTCTGCGCCTGTAAGGTATCTGCCTCGGGTCCCATAGCAGAAAGCTGCTATTTTCCCCTGCTTGTTAAAGATGTAAAAAAAAAAGAGAGAGAATTCAAAGCGCAGAGATCAGACTTACAGGCAACCGGCAGCATTTCTGAACAAATTTGGGGGAAGGAGCACAGCAGGTTCATTCCCTGCTCAGCCTCGTGGTCAGCCAGGAACGGCCATCTTTCTCGATATAGCGAGCGGCCCCCCCCCACCGGAGCTTATGCCGCGGTCCTCTGGATTCCTTGCCTGCGGGGAGCCTGCATCTCGGCTCTCCTGTGACGGGCTTTGCTCATCCTGCCTCCCTGGAGGGGAAGGTCCCTCCGGGGCAGTTGCTAGATCGCCTTCTTGGGGTCGGGCAATGAGGCGTGCTCCCAGGCCAGCTCCCGCGTGAAAAACCGCTGGAGTGGCGGCCATTTTGTCTTCAGAGCTGCCTCCTCCTACCAGCCCTGCTGAGTTGGCGGAGCCGATTTTTAACCCCTCACCGCCCAATCTCAGCCCCGTGAGTTCTCTGAGCCCTGTTTCTGATCCTCCCCGCGGTTCTCCCCAACCCCCCCCCCCCCAAACGCCTGGCAAGGTTCATCATTGTTTTTGTCCGGAGGTTGTGTTATTACATAAGTCCTTCCTGGCTAGCCTGGAGGAAGAGAACAATCCCTCCCCGAGCACCCCCCCCCCCCCCCCCAGGCTAAGGCCAGGGTGGTCACAGGCCAGGGTACAGGCTTCTACGAGGGTCAGAACTGTTCCAGGTGTTCCGGATCCCCCAGTCACCCCCCCCCCCCCCCCAGCCGTCCCCTGCACTGGATGTGGATCCTGTCTCAGATTTGGCTCTCCTGAACCCGCTGGTCAACGGGGATGATCCTCTGGTCCTGTGGCTGCTCCAAAGGGAGGAGCTTGAACCGCTAATTCCCTTTGTTCTGGACGAGCTAGGAATTGAAGTTCCTCCAGAAGAGCCCCCCACCCCTTCGTCCTCTCACACTGTGGATCCGGTCCTGACGGGACTGAGAGCTCCGCCACGCACTTTTCCTTACCACCCCATTCTGATGCAGCTCCTGCTACAGGAGTGGGAGTCTCCTGAGTCAGGTCTCAGTGGGCAGGGTGATGGACAAACCTTACCCCCTGCCGGATCAATGCCTGTATATGCTCAAAGGTCGATGCTTCGGTGTCTGCTATCACTAAACCTACCACTATCCCGGTAGTAGGGTGCACAGCATTAAAGGATTTTCAGGATCGGAAGCTGGAACTTCATCTCAAGCAGATCTTTGAAGTTCTGGCTCTCTGAGTCAGGGCGACAGTCTGCAGTAGTCTCATGCAGCGGACAAGTCTCAGGTGGGTTCAACAATTACTCAGCACTCAGGACCTCCCGTCTGCAGAGGCGGCACAGGTAGAACGGCTGGAAGGTGCGATTACGTATGGGGCGGATGCCCTTTACGATCTTCTTCAGGTGCAAGCCAGAGCTATGGTTTCCGTTGTATTAGCCAGACGCCTTCTCTTGCTGAGGAATTGGGCTGCAGACTCCTTGTCTAAGGCACAACTGGGCACTCTCCCCTTTAAGGGTAAGTTGCTTTTTGGTGAGGACCTGGAACAGCTTATTAAATTCTTGGGTGACAACAAGGTTCATAAGCTGCTGGAGGGCCGCCCCAAACAGTCCAGGTCATTTTTTCCATCGCGCTCTCGCTTCAGGGATCAGCGCAGGTTCACCAAACCGCGAGGAGCATGTCAGCGAAACACCTCCAATCGGGCTCAGGCATGGCCCCAGTCCTTTAGAGGTCGGCGGCCCTTCCGTGACACTAACCCACCAAGGTTCCACCTCCAAGCCCTCACAATGAGATGCGGCCGGCCCATTCCTCCGTTCCAGACTTAGGTGGTCGGCTGTCCCTATTTCTTGAGGAATGGGTCAAGATTACTTCAGATCAGTGGGTCCTCGAGGTGATCAAAAGAGGTTACGCTTTAGAGTTTGCTCGAGATCTCCCGGACCTCCACTTAATCTCTCCCTGCGGAACGCGGAAGCGACCGGTGGTGTGCCAGATGCTCGACAGGCTCCTAGCTCTCTGAGCAATAGCCCCAGTTCCCCCACAGGAACAGGGATATGGCCAGTATTCCATCTGCTTCGTCTTTCCCAAAAAGGACGGATCCTTTCGGCCAATCCTGGATCTCAAGAGAGTCAACCAGGCCCTCAAGGTCCCCCACTTTCGCATGGAGACTCTGAGGGCGGTCATAGCGGCAGTTCGCACGGGAAAATACCTTGCCTCCCTAGATCTTATGGAAGCCTACCTTCACATCCTGATCTGGCAAGATCACCAAAAGTACCTCCGCTTCAACTTCCTGGGCAGACACTACCAGTTTCGGGCGCTTCCGTTCGGTCTAGCCACCACGCCCCACACATTTACCAAGGTCATGGTGGTAGTGGCAGTCTTTCTCCAGTGGGAGGGAGTTCTGGTCCATCCATATCTGGATGGCTGGCTCATTCAGGCAAAGTCAGAGGTCCTGTGCGTGACAGCGGTCAACCGAGTCCTGTCAGTCCTCTCCTTCCTCGGGTGGATTGTCAATTACTCCAGAGCTGCCTGAAGCCCTGCCAGGTCCTCGAATTCCTGGTAGCTTGTTTCGACACCCGCTTGGGCAAAGTGTTATTACCTGAGGCCTGGGCACTCAAGCTCATGGATCAAGTGCAACATCTGATCTCCCTCCCGGTTCCCACGGCATGGGACTATCTTCAAGTTCTCGGCTCAATGGCTTCGACTATAGATTTGATTCCTTGGGCGTTTGTGCATATGCGTCTGTTACAGAAAGCCTTGCTGTCCCGCTGGAAGCTGGTCTCGGAGGAATTCAGAGCGCCCCTGCCGCTCTCCGATACTACCATCGCCGACCTACAGTGGTGGCTTTCTCTCGCCCATCTATTGAAGGGGATGCCCCTGGAAACACCTCGGTGGATCATTATAACGACTGATTCGAGTCTCTCCGGCTGGGGAGCGATGTGTCAGACTCAATCTACGCAGGGATGCTGGTCCCCAGTTCAATCCCGCTGGCACATCAATCGTCTGGAGGCTTGAACGGTCCATCTGGCACTCAAGGCGGTGCGAGTCCTCTCGAACAACGCCACCACGGTAGCCTACATCAATCGATAGGGGGGGCACCAGAAGTCACCCAGTGGCCCTGGAAGCCAGCAAGCTGCTCGCCTGGGCGGAGCGTCACCTGGAGCGGCTGGCAGCCTCCCACATAGTGGGGAAGGAGAATGTTCAAGCCAACTTCCTCAGCCGGTAGCATCTAGACCCCAGAGAGTGGGAGTTATCCGACGTGGAGATGGAGCTGATTGTGCGCAGGTGGGGGATCCCTCACCTGGACCTCATGGCCACTCTGAACAATGCAAAGGCTCCCAGATTCTTCAGCCGCAGAAGGGAGCACTGCTCCGAAGGGGTAGATGCCCTGGTTCTTCCTTGGCCCCACGGCATCCTTCTCTACTGTTCCCACCTTGGCCTCTGGTGGGAAAGGTTCTCTGAAGGATAGAACTTCACAGGGGACCTGTCATTCTCGTAGCATCGGAGTGGCCTTGGCAGCCATGGTTTGCGGATCTGGTGAATCTGGCGACGCACGGTCCTCTTCTTCTCGGCCACCTCCCAAATCTGCTCCATCAGGGTCCAGTATTTTTCGATCAGGCGGATCGCTTTTGACTAGCGGCCTGGCTTTTGAGGAGGAAGGGCTATAAGGAAGAGGTCATATCTACCTTGTTGAGGGCCCGCAAGCCATCCACCTCCCTCGCTTATGTCCAGGTCTTGAAGGTGTTCGAGAAGGTCTGTGTCGCGGCCGGGGTGCCGGCACACAAGGCTCCGGTTTCCCAGGCCCTCTCCTTTCTACAGAATGGCCTTTCCAAAGGTTTGTCTTTCAATTCTTTGAGAGTGCAGGTTTCGGCTCTCGGGTCTGTCCTAGGTAATATCGATGGTTACACGGTGGTGGCTCATCCGGATGTTGTTCGCTTCCTCAAGGGGGCCAAGCATTTGAATCTGCCTGTATGGGCTACTTGTCCTTCCTGGAGTCTTAAATTGGTGCTTCAGGTCCTTTGTGAGGTGCCCTTCAAACCCCTCTGGCGGGCTACGCTTAAGGAACTAACTCTCAAGATTGGTTCTAGTTTCTATTTGCTCTGCGACGAGGGTCTCCGAGCTCCAGGTATTGTCTTGTAGGGAGCCCTTTCTTCGCTTTTCAGCTTCAGGTGTTTCTCTAAGAAGGTCCCGTCCTTCTTACCAAAAGTCATGTCTTCCTTTCATGTCAATCAGTCGGTGGACCTCCCTGCCTTTTCTGCTGAGGATATTGCTAGCACCTCTGGTGGTGACCTATGGCGTCTCGACGTAAAGAGAGTATTGCTTCAATATTTACAGGTCACCAATAATTTTCGAGTCTCTGATCATCTTTGTCTTATGGAGTGGTCCAAATAAGGGAAACAAGGCTTCTAAAGCTACAATTGCTCATTGGCTAAAAGAAGTGATTACATCGGCATATGTCTGTCGGGGTCGACCAGTCCCAGAGGGCTTGAAGGCTCATTCTGTGTGTTTGCAGGCTGCCTCTTGGGCGGAGAGTCGGTCAGTCTCTCCTTAAGAAATTTGCAGAGCAGCTACATGGAAGTTGCTGCACACCTTTGCTCATCATTATCGCCTTGATGTCCAAGCGCCAGTTTTTTGGCTCCTTCGGTAAACAAGTGCTTCGGGCGGGACTGTCTCGGTCCCATCCTGTTTAGGGAAGCTTGGGTACATCCCACTGTCTGGACTGATCCGGGTACGTACAGGGAAAGGAAAATTAGTTTCTTACCTGATAATTTTCGTTCCTGTAGTACCACGGATCAGTCCAGTCTCCCGCCTCTCGTCGGCTCATGTCTTTTTCCGCTCGAAGCTCTCGTTTCACAGAATATTGAATTGACTACTTCCTATCTGAAATACAATGCACCGGAGGTACTCATTATTGTAAGAGCAAATACGTACCTATTGAACCTCTGGGTTCCATTTTGAATGTTACAGTTTACAGTTTATTACTTGCTTGATCCTATTCAGGTTTATCTTTACCTTGTTCTTGTCTGCTTTGATAACGTTTATACTGAAGGGACGCAGGGTGGGCTCTGTCCTTATATTGGATACCCTTTCAGTTTTTTGCTGTCTCCATCTGCTGGACAGGAGGCTCAACCCATTGTCTGAACTGATCTGTGGTACTATAGGAACAAAAATTGTCAGGTAAGAAACTAATTTTCCTATTTTGTTGGTTCATACTGATTTTATTAGAGACAGTCTTATACAGATTGAGTGGACAGAGCTACTGTTTTGATCTAGTGTGACTCAAAATGACCATTTTCATACTGGAAGGAATAAGTGGCACTTAGTAGCATCTTAAAGAAAGAATACACAGCATTCAGGTAGACATGAGAATTATTTTCATGGCCTACTTTGTTGTAAGAGAAATGTACTTTATACTGAACCAAATTACCTCTCTCTTCCATAACTACTGCTAAAAATGCTGGCTAAAAGAGCATTACATGGAGCATATGGATACTTTTAAATGTCTTTATATTTGTCATTGTGTCTTCTTGTAAATGAATGAAATGAAATGTATATCATGAGGCAATGACAATTGACAAAATATTGGTAATAATGCTTAATCTCATCACAGTGTGCCCTGCCCTTCCTGCATTCTCAACAGATCAGTTGAACAAACAATAGAAGCAGGTTAAAAAAATTAAAATAGTTGTTGTAGTTGTTGTTAGACATTGCTAGGGAGAGAGAGATGTTATTTATATAGATATAGGTAACTATATGTCATATGTGTTTTAATGAAATTGGGTGAACGGTTGAAAAGTTATTTGGGGTGGAATGGGGAAATCAAACAGAAACACTTGAGGGGGAAGGAGGAAAAAACATACTGATCTTATGAGGCCTTATAAGATCATACCTGTGTTTTTGCTCTCTCATCCCCCCCCCCCACCCCCACCCCAGCCAAGTGTATATATTCCCCCTCTGTAATAACCTTTGAAATGTTCATCCAATTACATTAAAATTTGTGTCACAAATAGCATACCTAGTGACCCCCTGGCTCACACCTTCCATATGCTCTCTCTACCCTGACACTTAGGATTCCTTCTTTTTATTTTCTATAAGGAACAAGCCACTTCGGTTGAGCTGAGTTGAAATTTCAGCTAGGTTAGAGCACACTGTGATGTCCTTAAGCTTTTTTTAAAGCTATCCTGCCATTGGTTAACACTGAGCATTTTGAAAGCTGCTCTAGCATTGGTGAGTACCCGAGTTCACTAATTGACTCCATTTTTTTTTTTTTGCCTAGTTTCCTATTGGAGAAGAAATATCTGTAATGTTTAATAAAGTACTTGTTAACACATAAACTTGCTTAACAAATTTTGTCATAACTATGTTCAAACTTCCAAAGCCAAAGAAGGAAATTAGGCATCATGAAATGTTTATATGTCGTTTATAAGTACAAAACGAATACTACAGGATGTGTTTTAAACAATTAGAGCATTAATTTATGAAGGAAAGAACATACGGTAAATGAGGAGCAATAAGAAGACAGAGCTCTTGGCATGAGTGAAGCAGATCACATACTCTGCCTGTTTCCAGAAGGAAGAAATTTATGAGGACATGTAAGTAAACCTCCTGCTTAAAATGTGCACAGTTGGCGCAACTATCCCACATATATAGCAGAAAACTTTGCAACTCTGAGTTATATAAAAAGGAAAAGACTGGCACGTTGGAATAATTTTTTTAAACCTTAAATTACTGATGAGTTATTTTAGGATTTTGTTCTTCTTGCTCATGAAATCATCAGACAGTTAAAATATCCTGATGATGTTAAATTTAATAAGTTGACACATCATAATCTGTATTTACTGATCAGTGACTCTTAATGTGACCCAGCTTAGAAACATTAACAGATAAGACACCAGGCAGTCAGAAATCATGGGATATAATAACCCCATTCATTTCGTTCCTAAAACATGACTTTTAGCCAAACAGAAATGCTTTAAGGATACTGGATACAGATGGGTAAATAGAGAATTATTTACAAAAAGAGATTGAAGATTTTTGTTGTCAATAAAACATAATTTGGTATTTATTGAAGTTAATTTATTAAAAAAAATATGAGAACTTCTGGAGAGGCAAAATAAGGTACTAACCTATTTTAATAAGCATGCCTCATTACACAGTTGCAGGATTATTTACACAATTCTTTGAAATGCCTCAAGTGTATATGGCGCTATACAGTTGTATGCAAAACTTGACTCCCCTGGACAAATAATATGTTTCAATGAATCTTTAAGTGAACAGAAACTGACACAACCTCTGCATGGTAGAAAGTTAAACAAGCATACAAATAATAAATCCAGAAACCAGTAAAGTAAGAACAAAAAATCAAGTGACAGTCCTGAAAGAGAGGAATTGTGGAAAGAGTCTATATCGCAGCACATCTTGAGGCAGATTTGTGAAACGCTGGACCAATTCAAGTGAAGGAATAGAGCGCAGGAACCTTTCATAAGACTTGAGTGAGTGATAATGGAAGGTTTTGTTTTTTTTAATGTATCTTTTGGAGCACACATATTAAAGGATATAACTATGTATAATACAAATGCTGATTATATATTTTACTCCTGGGGGAATTCTGCACAAAAACATTTTAAATTCTGCACACAAAAACACAAAATTCTGCAAAATTTTGCAAACTTTATATTGGTCAAAATAACACAATTTACATGACAGTCTTTAAGTGATTATATTTTAAATTAATACAGAAAAAAGTTAATACTTAGCAATGCAGAATTTTAAATATTTTGTGCAGATTTCCCTAGAAATTCACTGTAAGAGTGTCCCTTCCACTCGCTCGCCCTACTCCCCTGGCCATTTTGCCCTCTCAGGCCCCAACTCCTCCACCTGTCAGTATCTCTTCCCTCCACCTCTAAGCTCAACCCCTTCCAGTCTATTGCCAGTCCCAGTGTTTGACCCCGTTCTCAGTACTGCCCCTCACACAGGCTCCCTCTGTCCCTCCCTCTCTCACACACATGCTCCCTCTCTCTAATATACATCCACACACCCTCATACAGGCTCCCTCACTCTCTCGCACACACACACATCCCCTCATTAAGGGCCCTCTCTCTTGCATACACACCCACACAAGCTCCCTTTCTCTCTCACACATACATCCTCACACAAGCTACATAAGAACATGCCATACTGGGTCAGACCAAGGGTCCATCAAGCCCAGCATCCTGTTTCCAACAGTGGCCAATCCAGGCCATAAGAACCTGGCTAGTACCCAAAAACTCAGTCTATTCCACGCTGCTGTTGCTAGTAATAGCAGTGGCTATTTTCTAAGTCTACTTAATTAATAGCAGGTAATGGACTTCTCCTCCAAGAACTTATCCAATCCTTTTTTAAACACAGCTACACTAACTGCACTAACCACATCCTCTGGCAACAAATTCCAGAGTTTCATTGTGCGTTGAGTGAAAAAGAACTTTCTCCAATTAGTTTTAAATGTGCCACATGCTAACTTCATGAAGTTCCCCCTAGTCTTTCTATTATCCGAAAAAGTAAATAACTGATTCACATTAACCTATGTCTCTCTCTCACGCACCCCTTCACACAGGCTCTGTTTCACACATACACAATCCCTTCACACAGGCTAGCACACTCACATACACACGATCCCTTTTTCATACACACAAGCTCCCAATCTCTCACACACACACACACACACACACACACACACACACACACACACACACACTCCTTCACAATCTCCTCATATAAGCTCCCTCTCTTTGAAACCCACACTCAAGCATCCCCCTTCTCTTACCTCTCACACCCTCCTGCTCTCTCTCACCCTCCCCTCATATATGCTCTCTCTCTCTCTGAAACCCACACTCAAGCATCCCCCCACCCCCCTCTCTTACCTCCCATGCTCTCTCACACCCTCCTGCTCTCTCTCACCCAATCTCTCTCACTGGGGTCTTTATCTTCACCACGAGCGGAGCACACTCTGTTCGTGGCACACGGTGGCCTTCCATCCTCGCCGTGATCGGAGCACACACCATTCGCGGCACACGGGGGCCTTCATCTTCACTGCAAACAGAGCGTGTCCCGCGGCACAAGTGGACCTTCGTCTTCACACGCTCCATTCGTGGCATGCTGGGGTCTCCTCTGCTATTTTCTGCAATTCTGTGCAGGGGGGGAATTCTGTGCAGATTCTGCGCTCCACGGTAATGCAGAATTCCCCCAGGACTAATATTTTGGATATTGTAACTGAGACTATGATTACAAGAAGTGTTTTTTCCCAGAATTATAAGCAGGTTTTTTCCCTATGTATGACTATCCCAAAAGTACAGAATTGTTACTGAAAATTTGAAATATTATATATATTTGTTTTCAAATGCTCAGACATATGCTTAGAATAGTACATGATTGTTAAAAGTAGACAGAACAACAATCATAACCTGAGAGGTTAGAAGGATCATAGTATTTGGAATTGCCATCACCTAACTGATTGCTTAATGAGTCAATCAGCTTTTTAGGCCTTATTAACAAGTTTTTGAAAACAAAATAGTAATGAATCAACGGAAAAGTTTCCAAATTTTCGTATATGCTATATTCATGCTAAAAATGAGCATATATGTATGTAAGTATCCTGTACTTGCGCAATCACTTATAAACATCAAAAGTATGCGCATATTTTAGGATTCGTGTGCACACTTATCCGCATGACAAAAGGGACATTCCAGGGCAGGGCCAGAATTATGAGCATAAGTTGCTATTTTATTACTTGGACATGTAAATTTGTTAACTTACATAATTATACACCTGCTAATTCTCTTGCATAAGTGATAGCAGACTTGTTTGTTTATTATTGGCTAGGTGGGAGGTCTAGGTAAAATAGGGAGTTCTGACTGAAGAACCAGGAAGGGTCTCTGTGATGTGGAGAATGCCTGGGCAAACTGGTGGAGGAATCGGGAAAACTGATAATTTCGCTTATGTGCTCAGGTTATAAAATATACCAGCATGAGTGTGTAAATCAGGTTTTATGTGAGCAAGTCTATTTTATTTTCGCATGTAAAATAAATGCGCAGGATTTTAAAAATTGGTAGGAAAAACAAGGTTAATGCATTGAAATTCTTTTGATGCATTGCGTGTATTCACAAGTAAGCACACATACACACGCTTATGATGCGGGGTAGACATATATGTATTTTGTAATACGTGCGTATCAGATATGTGCAGGTTATAAAATATTATCGTAGATCTCCGTGTGGCTATATACACGGGTTTATGCGGCTGCACGGAATTGTTTGAAAGTCACCCTCTAAGTATAATATAGTTAATATATCACCATATTAATTAATAGATGCAGGGCTTAATTTTTAGATGAAAAGGAAGTGGAACTGTTGAGCAGAAGTGAAAAGGAGCAGGGTCAGGGCTGGGCCTGGGTGTGAATTCTCTCTCTCCTGTGTTGTGGGCTCATACCCTCTCCCCAGACACACACACTCTTTCTCAAATGCATACACAAACACACTCTTCCTCCTCCTTATCTCATTGATGATCCATTTCCAACCCCCACCAGCTGCTTTTTGCCCACCAGTGCACACCCCCTCCTCTCCTCTTCCCTGCAGGCTGCCTGTAGGGGAGGGGCTGGAGCAGAACACTCCTGCTACTCTGCCTCTTAAGCCTGAAAAGAAGTGGTAGAGCTTCATTCTAGGCCATTCTCCAACAAATTCAACCCTGAATAGCTGCCTTCCTACTTCTGATTTTGTCTAATCTGTTTATTCATACATTTTTGATAGTTGTCCCACTTGACACTAGAATTGGTGTTGTAGGGTGAAAATAATCATAGGTATAATTTGTACTACCTAAGTATTTTCATAAATATATGAAATCAGTCACCAAAATTGTTTAAAAAACATTTTCCCCCATGGAACACAAGATAAGACTGAGCCTTACTGTTGAATTTTCTGGTTTCAATTTTTTTATGTACAAATAAGTGACAGAAGTAGGTATCACGTCATACATGAGAACATAAACATACTAATCACAGATATTCATAAAAATATTAGTTTTAAACTTTGAAGCACAAAAGAAAAACAATCAATAGAAAAATGTAATGCTCTCTTACAATGTTAGGCATTTCTTTAGTTTACATTTTTAGAGACTATCCTAGATTCCAGAGAGCATGGTTGGTTTGGTTATTTTTATAACCTTGCTAGAGAGGGCATATTCTTGTCCACCTGCACTGTCAATAGTAAATAAAATATGCACATTCTATTCTGTTGCAGCAAGTGGCAATACATAGGTACACTTTGTATTTCTATGTGTTTGTAAAGTGTTATTAGATGCATTTGTATAACAGACGCTATGCAAGATAAAATATTGTGTAAACTGGCTAGTAAAAATTGGATCGTATGGTTGTTTTAAATGAGATGGTGGTCACTTTCTAAAGACTTTATATGATGTTTAATATGGTGGTGTCCCTCTAGATATTAATCATATAAATGTAGTCATGTTACTATTATGAAAACAAAGAAGAGGTGTTGAAAACCAGGAGAGAGCATTTTTTTCTGATCGTATTTTGTTGGTATTTTTGTGCAAAATGCTGGTGTATAGTTGGTCCTTAGACATCAAACATGTTTAGCATTAGGATACATAAAGAGAGCTGGCTTTTGTCAGTATTGACTGGCATCAACTATTATGTGATCGCAAATGGTGTTGAAATTTATAGCAAATTGTACAGAAATGTCATAGCATCCCTGTATGTTTCCATGGTGTATACTGTACATATTGATTGGAATTGGGAGTATTGGTGGTAAATTGTTTGCACAACACAGGATTGTTCCTGAGACTTTGAAGGCTAAGAGCAGTGTTTCACAATTGAGCATTTAAGATCAACTCAGTTGCTTGGTAGTGATGCAAGTAAACCTAGTCTGTATTTTATTTTTGAACCATTAGAAATGTTTAATTTAACAAACAATGGTAAAGAGATTTGATTGTTTCAAGCAAGTGTATCTATTTAATTTGTACTAATTATTTTTTATATTGATTTGTAATAGTTTTAAAATAAACATTTTAATATTTCTGTAAAATAGTTCTTAAATTATCACATTTGCTACAGTTAAATGTTTTAAATGTTTTCTGCATATTTCGGTTAAATAAAATTTAAAAAATGAAACAGTGTAAAGAGCCACATTTCTCAACATTTAAGCATTTGTTAGATGTGTACAGTTGTGCTCATAAGTTTACATACCCCTGGCAGAATTTGTAAGATGTGTAGCTTTTTAAGAAAACATCAGTGATCAGACAGCCCTTATCTAGAATTAAGCTGGATAAAGGCTGAATATAGCCAACTGTGCCACTTAGACGGATAACTGTTAGGTTATCCATCTAAATGGTTTTTTAATATGGACCCCCATTGTTTTCAAAAACATTTATTCTCATAATGACTTGTAGCATATAAAATCACCATATATAGAAACAGGATGGCAGAAAAAGACCATATAGCCCATCTAGTCTGCCCATCTACCCAATTAATTTAGCTTTATAATTCCCATCACTTCCTTAGAGATCCGCTGTATTTATCCCATGCTTTCTTGAATTCAGATAATGTTTTTGTCTCTACCACCTCCACTGGGAGGTACATCCACCATCCTCTCTATAAAGAAATATTTTCTAAGATTACTCCTGAGTCTACCCTCTTTCATCCTCATCCCATGACCCTTGTACATATTAAAAAATGTAACAAATTTTATAGATATTACCATCATAAAATAATAATACACTATTTATATTCAAACTTGCCTATACTAACACAAAAATACTAAATTTCTAAAGCATAATGCATAATATTTGTGTGAGGACAAGCAAGATGGCAGTCCTCACACATGAATGACGACATCCAGTGGAGCTTGGGATGTCAAAGTTTCTAGAACTTTGTGCTTCATTGGTTGCGTCCATGCATGTTAATATACCATGCATCCATGTGGGGTCTCTTCAATCTTTTTTTTCCAAAGAGCTCTGTGTGGTGCCTCATTCTCCTATTTTGGGCCTTTTGGAGTTTTTTACCAGTCAATAGGATTGTTCAACGTGGAGTCCCGAAGTCTTGTTCTTTGTAGTTTCCCTAGGTAAGTTTTTCCATTGTTTTTCTATGTTTTTTTCCCCACTGTTATGCTCCCTCCATGGTGATGTTCCAACTGTGCCTGCTGGCCATAGACCCGCCATTGCCATTCAGTTTGATTTTTGCGTCCCTTCTGTTTCAGCTGGTCATGTCTAGCGATGCCCCCACTGCAAAAGGACCATATCTATCATGGACCACCATGATAAATTTGTCCTTTGCTTGGGAGCATTGTATGATGTCCAGGTGTGACACAGATGTGCAGCTGGAACTGATGGAAAAAAACTTCGGGCTCCGAAAGACTGATCCATTGATATCAGTATTTGAAACATCGATATAAAATGACCTTGGAGCTGCATCGGTGGAAGGAGCATCGGGGGCGAGGTCTATCAATTTCCTCCATGCTGCCAGCCAATAGGGAACCAAGATACACAGGCCACCATCTGACCTTCCCAATCTAAGAAGGTTTGGAGGTCACATGCCAGGCATTGAGAGAGCTGAAGAAGCAACAGTCTCCATTGATACCCAGGCCGGGAGAGAGTACCTCCAACACATGCCAAGAAACCCCTCCCCAAAGTGGTACCCAGGCAAGGAAAGCTCATCCTTTAAGCATGCCAGGGACTTACAACGGACTTATTATGCTCTCCTCCTCCAGAGGGGAGGAACTAGCAATCTGTTATCGCTCACCCCGCCAGGAGGGTGGAGTTAGCAATCTATTCTGCTTTTCTCCTGAAAGGGGGAGGAGTTAGCTATCTGTAATGCTTACCCTGCCAGGAGGGCGGAGTTGGTAATCAGTTAGTGAACTGCTGTTAGATGTTCCTGTAAGGAAGGAGATGGCAATCTATTATGGATCAACTCCCCAGGAAGAGGAGTTGGCAGTCTGTTCAATGATACTCTTCTGAGGAGAGGAGCTAACAGTAGATATATTGTACTTCACTACAGAGATAGCAATCTATCATGCCTCCGCTATGGAGTAGCAATCTGTTATATATAGGCTGCTGGCAAGTCCCATAGAAAGAGAAGGTAGCTATCTATATAATGCTTCCGTAAGTGGGGTTAGTGGTCTGTAGTGGTTGGCTCCCACAGAGTGATAGTAGTGTAAGGAATGACCACTTGCAGGAAATGGTGAATCCCTGGGCCGATGGCAGATGACAGCACCCCCAGGAGGAGATCCTGAGAGGAACCACCGGCTAGGCTAGAATATGAGATAAACACAATAGTTCTTTATTAGGCTGGAAGCTGGACCCCCAAAGGTGGCAGTAGTGAGTCGATGTGTTCAGCAGAGCTGAAGTCCCTCTGAAACTGGAATATAATCTCTGGGTCGCTGAGCTGTAGAGAGAGACTAGAAGTAGTGAGTAGACAGGATATACTGGATACAAGATGGTACACTCACAATAGTAGATGTCTGCAATGGTCTCTATGCCATAGACAGTCTTCAGTATATTCAGGAACAGGAGCCGTAGGTGAGCACTGGTTCCCACAAACAGTCTGTAATAAGAACTCACAATAGTTGTATATGGAATGGCTTCTAGAGTAGAAGAGTCTGTAAAAGATTCTAGGAACATGGGCCCTCGTGGAGCGAGTACCGGTTCCTATCTGCAATCTTGCCAATAGAACTCTCGATCTCCGTACCTGCGATAAAGTCTTGGACGGAAGGGAGTCTTCAGAGCTATAGGAATATAGGCCCTCATGGAGCGAGTACCTATTCCTGTCTACAATAGAACTCACTGTGTTCACGTCTGCAATCGCTTCCAGGCAATGAGGAGTCTTCCGAGTATTCAGGGACGTAGGCCCTCGAGGAGTGAGTACCTGATCCCGTCTTGGCAATCTGAAATCAAGAAGAGAGAGCGGAGCCCCTGTAGAGCGGGTACTCCTGGTAAGTTTGAAAAGGCCGAGCAGTGGAGAAGGATTCCCCTAGCTGACTCGGATCGTTGTTGCAATTATCGTGGACTGCTGAAGCAAGTCCTGTTGGAGTTCCTTGCTAACTCGTTAGAGGTTAGCAAACAAAGACCTTTTAAAGTGGAAATTGATGACATCACTACAGGGGGATGCCCCCGAGTTTCGCTCCCTTGCTGGTACAAAAGTCTGGAGCGCATGTGCGCTTACGTCATCAGGAACATGGCGGATCCATACCGTCAAGCCAGCCCGGGGACACCGGGACCAAGAGGCAGAGAGAAGCCGCGGCTGCATCTGTCCATCAGAGCCGAAGGGAGTTGCTCCCAAGGTAGAGAGGGTGGAGCGAGATGTGAGAAGAGGCACGAACGCAACAAGACTGTGCCGATCTTGATGTCCACTTCTTCATTCCAGAGTGGATGTGGTCACTCCAGCTGTCTCCCAGACCATATTTGTATCGATGATCTTTGAGATGGATTTGGATTAAAAGATCCAGCAGGCCTTGGAAAAGGCTCTGCAAGGCCTCAGTGCTGTCAGCACCTGTGCCAGATCCTATACCGATGCTTAGAGGGGAATTGGGGTCGATAACTACTGCCCTACTGCTTATCTCCAGCTCCTCGATGAGGAGGCTTCACCGGGATGTCGAAGCTCTTTGGGATCCAGGCTCAAACAGCCGTATGCACTGGTCTTAGAGACCATGACTGGGATTGAGCACCAAAGGAGCTCTCGCCATTGACAGACCAGGGTTAGCCGGCCTCTAATATTCTCTGCAGATACCTTTGAAAAAGAGGTGTTAACAGGGCTCCTCTCCAACCCCTCTCTTTCACTAGAAAGAAGGAAATCTGCACCAGGAGATCTATCTTTCATAGGATTTGTAAGGAAAATGGAAGAAGTCATTCCATTTACATTACAGGCGGAGGATAAGTCCACAACCAAAATGCCGGGCATCCTCCAGTTCATGGAGCCCGCTAAGGAGATTGTGGCAGTCCCAGTCTATCAGAGCTTCAGAAGGTATGAGCATGTAGGAGAGCCCCCTCTTTGTGGCTCCTGTCAACAGGAAGGTGGACATGATTTATCTTGTCCAAAAGGCTCCTGATTTGACAAGCGGCAGTTACTACACCAATCTGTGGTGATCAAATCTGCTTTCAAAAAGACCAAAAGGTCTAGAACCCAATCTTCGGTGCCCTTGGGGAGGGATTCTAGAGCCATGGATACTATTGGGAGGAAAATGTTTCAGGGGCCTATGTTCTACCCCCGAATAGCCTCCTGCCAGCTCTTCAAGGACCGGTACATTTGGAACTGAAGCAACAAATGCAGGGGATGGCCGAGAAGCTTCCTCAAAAGCAGCAAGACTCCCTCCAGTCACTGGTGGACAAAGAGAGTGCAGAAAATATATGGTCCATTTGACCTTTGTTGTTCTCGAGATGGTATCAGGCGGCTCTGCCATTGGGGATAGGGGCATGCAGGGCTTGGATCTCCATCCAGAAGTGCAAAAGGACTTCCTGAAGTGCTATATACAGAGGAGAATCTTTACAGAGAGCAAGTGAAGGATGTGGCCACACAGATCAGAGATCACTTTGCAATGCTCCCAACAACACTCCGCTGGCATTCAGGACCTGGCCTCCTCTTCCAAGAACTATCCGAGGCCAGATCAGAGGAGATGCTATATTTCAGCACCATAGTCCCATACACAACAGTCCCCTCATTCCTGTCTTAGGCAACAGAGGGTGCCTAAGCCCCAGACAGCAACCCAGTCAATTCTTAGGATGGAGTTTTGACTGGATCACAGAGAACATAGCCAGGATCCCATACCCGTGCTAGAATGTCTTCCAGTCAGGGAGAGGCTACGGTTTTATAGTGCAGTGTAGCCTCAGATGTGTGGGTCCTCAGCAGCATAAAAAAAAAAGGTACAGATTAAATCTATAGAGTCTCCCACCAAATAGGTCCCTGAACGCAAATCAGAGTCACTTGGTGGATCAGGAACTGCTTCTAACCGAGCTTTCCACCTTCTTAATGGCCAAAGCAGTCAAACCTGTTCCACCAAGGCAAAAAGAGCAGGGATTTTACTCCAGGTATTTCCTGATTCCAAAGAAAACAGGGTGACTCTGTCCCATCTTAGATTTAAGGGCCTTGAGCAAATTCATCAAAAGAGAAAAGTTCAAGATGATTTCCCTGGGCACCTTAATCCCCTTTCTTCAAAAAAAGGGACAGGCAGTGTTCTCTAGATCTAAAAGATGCTTCTCACAGGACAAGCAGGATGGTAGTCCTCACATATGGGTGACATCATCAGGATGGAGCCCAATCACGGAAAACTTCTGTCAAAGTTTCCAGAACTTTGACTGGACCCTACTGGGCATGCCCAGCATGGCACTAACCCTGCAGCCAGCAGGGGGCCCCCTTCAGTCTTCTTTTTTCCGCGCAGCAGTAGCTTCGCGGTTTAGGAGCTCTGAAGAGATTCCTGACAGGAATTTTCCTCACGGACTTAATTAAAATTACTTCGCCCCACAGGGGTCCCTCCTCTAACTTTTCTCAAGCCGCAGTACTCCGGTAAGTTTTTCACCGTTTTTCGTCTATTACCATCGAGTTTGGCCCTTGCGGCCTACTGGCCATCGACCGTACCGTGGCTCGATTTTTCTATGGCCATGGCGTCTGGTTTCCGTCGGTGCCCGGACTGTACTCGCACCTTGTCTATCACAGACCCTCATAGAGTCTGTGTAATGTGTTTAGGCCGTGAGCATGATGTCCTGACTTGCACCAAATGTGCCCTCATGACACCAAAAGGTCACAAAGCCAGAATGGAGAAGATGGCACTCCTTTTCCGTGCTCACACCCCAACGCCATCCATCGCATCGTCATCAGAACCGGCACCGTCGAAGTCGCACCACCATCGACAACCATCCGGTGACCGCCTGCCATCGACGTCTTCACGGCCATTGACTCCCGTTTCTCCCCCTCAGGATCGAGGAGATCGTAGGGAGAAGCATCGCCATCGGCATCGTAAGTCTCGGACCGTCGAGGGAGCGAAATCATCGACCTCACCACCGTCGAAGAAGCCTCATCCAGGAGCGGCACCGCCCACTCCTGTGACCGGGACATCGAAGCCACCCTCACCCGATCGGGGTTTGGGAGTCACGATTCCGCCTGTAAAGGTGGTCCCTCCGACTGTGCCTCAGCCTCCATCTTCCGTCACGGAGCCAGAGCTGATTGCCCCAGGTCTCCGGGAAGAACTGGACCGGCTGGTCCAGGAGGCCATCGACAAGGCGATGCAATTACTTCAGGTCCCTCTGACACCAGCACCGAGAGTGGAACCGGTCATCGACCCGATTCTAGCAGCGCTGGCACCGCTGCTATCCCGGATGGAGGCGCTCATGACTGCCCTTCCACCGGTGATTCCCAGGTCGCCGATGGCTCCGGTGCGCTCCCCCATGACTGCTTCATCGGGAGGAGAAACACCGTTCCACATTCCTCCTTCGGGGTATTGCCTCAGCCATCGATGCCATGTCGTTCCTCGCCACCGATTCATTCTTCGGGGGCGATACGCACATCGGCACCATAGATGCCTTCGATGCCGGCACCGATGCCCCCCCAGGGCATCCGCGGTGCCCCCGGCGATTCCTTCGATTTTCTCGGCGCCTCAGCCGGGCCCTTCGGGTATCCAACCCCCTTCTCGTCCTACAGGTCAGCCTACTGATCCTTATGACACCTGGGGTGATGATACTTCCACAGACACTGATGATTTACCTTCATCTCCTTCTCCTACTGAAAGTAGAAAGCGTTCTCCTCCAGAGGATCTCGCTTTCATTAATTTTGTGAAGGAAATGTCGGAATTGGTCCCTTTTCAGCTTCAGACAGAGCAAGATGATAGGCACCAGATGATGGAGCTTCTCCAATTCCTGGATGCCCCTAAAGTGATCACGTCTATTCCCATTCATCAAGTTCTGCTTGACCTCCTCAAAAAGAACTGGGAAAATCCTGGATCCATTGCCCCAGTACACAGAAAAGCTGACACTACTTATCTAATACAGTCAGCCCCGGGCTTTCAAAAATCTCAGCTTGACCACCACTCAGTTGTGGTAGAATCAGCTCAAAAGAAAGCGAAAAGGACGAAGCCACACTCCTCTACCCCTCCTGTCAAGGAACACAAGTTCCTAGACAATATTGGTCGACGAGTGTTCCAAGGAGCCATGCTCATCTCCAGGATTGCTTCTTACGAGCTGTACATGACCCAATACAATAGGGTAATTTTCAAGCAAATACAGGACTTCTCTGAAACCCTGCCTGACCAATTCCAAGAACATCTTCAAACCCTTGTCAACAAGGGCTTTGAGGCAGGGAAGCATGAGATACGAACAGCTTACAATATCTTTGACACCTCCACTAGAGTGTCTGCAACTGCCATTTCGGCAAGACGCTGGGCCTGGCTCAAGTCTTCTGACCTTCGGCCAGAAATACAAGACAGGCTCTCTGACCTGCCCTGTATAGGAGATAATCTATTCAGTAAACAGATTCAGCAAATAGTGGCTGAGTTAAAGGACCATCATGAGACCCTCAAACCCATCTATACCTTCTGACTTCCCTTCTAGACAGCCCTTCAAGAAGGACTCCAAGAAATCATTCTTCCGTCCATGGAAGTACTATCCCCCACCAACAAGGTCCCGAGCTACGAGGCCTTATCAAAAATCTCAGCCTCGCCAGCCCCAGAAGCAAAAGCCACAAGCAGCTCCCCAGCCGGGGCCTGCTTCAGGTTTTTGACTCTCACTTGGAGAGCAGCAGCCTGATCCCTCTGCCAAGCATACCAGTGGGAGGCCGATTATGCCACTTTCATGGAATATGGCAATCAATCACAACCGACCAATGGGTGCTAGCAATCATTGCTCAGGGTTACCATCTGAATTTTCTTGCTGTTCCACCGGACTCCCCACCTCTACAAGCGTGGAGCGTAACTGACCACTCTGTCCTTCTGGACCAGGAGGTTTCCCTTCTTCTCCAGTTAAGAGCAATAGAACCCATTCCTCTTTCGCAACAAGGCCTAGGGTTCTATTCCCGGTACTTTTTGATCCCCAAAAAATCCGGGGGGGCTTCGTCCAATTCTGGACCTACGTGCCCTCAACAAGTACCTCCAGCAGGAAAAGTTCAAAATGGTAACCTTGGGCTCGCTTCTACCTCTTCCTCAAAGAGGAGACTGGCTCTGCTCTCTGGACCTCCAGGACGCATACACCCACATCGCAATAGCTCCAGCTTATAGCAAGTACCTCCGGTTTTTAGTAGGCCCAAAGCACTATCAATACCAGGTGCTTCCATTCGGCCTAGCATCGGCACCACGAGTCTTTACCAAATGTCTCGTAGTCGTCGCAGCTTTTCTCAGGAAACAAGGTGTTCACGTCTACCCCTATTTAGACAACTGGTTAATCAGGGCCCCAACCCAGCAAGCCGCTCGGTCGTCCCTGGATTTGACCCTACACACTCTAATCTCTCTAGGATTTCTCGTCAATTACGAGAAATCCTATTTAGTCCCATCTCAAACCTTATTGTTCATTGGAGCAGACTTGGACACCTTACAGGCAAAAGCCTTTCTACCTCAACAACGAGTGCAAACCCTTGTGTCCCTCGCTCATCAGTTGCAGTCTCAGTATACAGCAGCAGCTCGACAATTCCTTGTCCTTCTCGGACACATGGCGTCCTCAGTCCATCTCACACCAATGCCCCGCCTGGCCATGAGAGTCATGCATTGGACTCTGAGGTCACAATGGATTCAAGCGACTCAGCCTCTGTCAACCATTGTCCACATCACCAACGCACTCAGTCTGTCTCTCGCCTGGTGGAAAGATCAGAACAATCTTCTCCAGGGACTGCCTTTTCACCTGCCAGATCCTCAACTCATTCTCACCACCGACGCTTCCAACCTTGGCTGGGGAGCTCATTTAAACTATCTGCAGTCACAAGGTTTTTGGTCTCCAGAGGAAGCCAAACACTAGATAAATTTCCTGGAGCTTCGAGCGATGCAATATGCTCTCAGAGCTTTTCAGGATTGCCTATCAAATCACTTCATCCTGATTCAGACGGACAACCAGGTGGCCATGTGGTACATCAACAAGCAGGGAGGCACAGGCTCCTTCCTTCTGTGTCAGGAAGCTGTGCAGATTTGGGCAGAAGCGCTCTCCCGCTCGATGTACCTCAGGGCCACCTATTTGCCGGGAGTGCACAATGTCTTGGCAGACAAACTGAGTCGTGTCTTCCAACCCACGAGTGGTCTCTCAATCCCTGTGTAGCGACCTCTCTCTTCCAGCAATGGGGTCATCCCCAAATAGACCTCTTTGCGTCCCCTCAGAACCACAAGGTGGACAATTACTGCTCCCTCATTCGGAGCGAGCGCTCTCAGCCCAGAGATGCATTTTCCCTCTCGTGGGCAGCCGGTCTGCTTTATGCATTCCCTCCACTTCCTCTTCTCTCGAAGACTCTCGTGAAGCTCTGTCAGGACAAGGGAACCGTGATCCTGATAGCACCTCACTGGCCACGCCAAATGTGGTTTCCCATACTCCAGGATCTCTCCATCCGCAGGCACATTCCCTTGGGAACGCACCCGCTTCTGATCACTCAGAACGACGGATGTCTACGCCATCCCAATCTTCAGGCCTTGTCCCTGACTGCATGGATGTTGAAAGGTTAATCCTTCAACCACTTAACCTTTCAGATTCGGTTTCTCGTGTCCTGATTGCTTCACGGAAGCCTTCCACAAGAAAATCTTATTCCTATAAATGGAAAAGGTACACATCATGGTGTTCTTCGCAATCCCTTGATCCCTTTTCCTGTCCAATCCCAAGGTTTTTGGACTATCTTTGGCATTTATCGGAATCAGGTCTAAAGACCTCTTCCATCAGAATGCATGTCAGTGCGGTAGCCACCTTCCAGCCGCCTTCCATAAAGGTGTCGGGGATGTCCCTATATCGGTACAACCCCTCGTAACACATTTTCTTAAAGGCTTGCCCCATATCAAGCCACCTTTACGTCCTCCGGCCCCTTCTTGGGACCTTAATCTGGTTCTCGGGCGGCTCATGAAACCACCCTTCGAACCTCTTCACTACTGTGACCTAAAATATCTCACATGGAAAGTGATTTTCCTTTTGGCTCTCACTTCAGCTCGCAGGGTTAGTGAGTTACAGGCCCTGGTTACCTATCCGCCTTACACTAAACTCCTGCAGGACCGGGCGGTACTCCGCACTCACTCTAAGTTTTTGCCTAAGGTAGTTTTGGAGTTTCACATTAATCAATCCATCATACTACCTATCTTCTTTCCCAGGCTCCACTCCAACCCAGGGGAACAGGCTCTGCATACCCTTGACTGTAAACGGGCTCTAGCATTCTATCTAGACCGTACAGTTGCCCACAGGAAGAGCACTCAGTTATTCGTCTCTTTCCTTCTCACAGGACAAGCAGGATGGTTGTCCTCACAAATGGGTGACATCGAGGATGGAGCCCACCACGGAAAACTTCTGTCAAAGTTTAAACAGAACTTTGACTGGCCCCTACTGGGCATGCCCAGCAAGGCACTGACCCTGCAGCCAGCAGGGGTCTCCCTTCAGTCTTCTTTTTTCCGCGCAGCAGTTGCCACGCGGTGAAAGGAGCTCTCTTACCACGTTCCTGACAGGAATTCGGTATTTTTCTATCCGAAGAAAATTTGCCCCTCAGGGGTCTCCCTTCGACAAATTTTTGTCACTTTCGCGGAAACCGGTAAGTTTTTTCCCTTTTTAATCGGCGGCCGTCGATTTTGGCCCTTGAGGCCTGTGGGAACTTACTGAGCCCGCGCCTAAATTTGGCCTTAAGCCATGGCGACGGGGTTCCGTCGATGTCCGGATTGTACCCGGACTATGTCCATCACTGACCCCCATAGGGTTTGTGTTTTATGTTTGGGTAGTGAGCATGATGTCCTGACTTGCACCAAATGTGCCTTAATGACACCTAAGGGTCGCAAGGCCAGGATGGAGAAGATGGGGCTCCTCTTCCATGCACCCACCCCAACGCCATCGATAGCATCGACGTCATCGGAACCGGCACCGTCGAAGTTGCACCACCATCGCCAACCCGCCGGTGACCGTCCACCATCGATGACTTCTCGGCCGTCGACTCCTGTCCCCTCCCCGGATGACCGAGGAGATCGGAAGGATAAGCATCGCCATCGACGGCACAAGTCTCGGCCCGTCGAGGATCCGCAACCATCGACCTCTGAACAGGCCGAGCCACCGAAGAAAAAGCCTCGGTCGGACCTGGCACCGTCCACGTCTCGTTCGCAGGCACCGAGGAAACCCTCACCCTCCCGGGGTGCGGGGGCCGTGATCCCACCGGTTACGGTGGTCCCTCCGGCCCTGCCTCAGCCTCCCTCTCCCGTCGAGCCGGGTATGCTTACCCCTGGTCTCCGGGCAGAACTGGACCGGCTGGTCCAGGAGGCCATCGAGAATGCGATGCGAAGATTCCAGCCTCCACCGGCACCGCCTCCGGCACCGATTCCGGCACCGCCTCAGGCACCGACCTCAGCACCGACTCTGCCACCGAGGATGGAACCGACCACCGAGCCTATAGTGGAAGCGTTGGCACCGATACTAAATCGTATGGAGGCACTTATGCGCGCCCTTCCATCGGTGATTTCATTAGCACCGACTACACCATCATCTCCGGAAGGACATTCATCGACAGGAGAAACACCGTTCCGGATTCCTCCGTCCGGTGTCGTTCCATCGGTGCCTTCACATACCTTTCCACCGATTTATCCTTCGGCTCCATCGATTCCAAGATCGGCACCGATTCCATCGGTGGCCCCGAAGCCCTCGATGCCGTTCACTGTTCCGCTTGCAGCACCGGTTCCATCGATGCCTTTGGATCCTCTACCAGGTCCTTCAGGACAGCAAACCTTACATGATCCTTATGATACCTGGGGTGATGATTCATCTTCAGATACAGATTTACCATCCCCACCATCTCCTACAGAGAGTAGAAAACGATCTCCTCCTGAAGATCTCTCCTTTATAAATTTTGTAAAGGAGATGTCAGAAGTTGTGCCTTTTCAGCTGCAATCTGAGACCGATGACAGGCACCAAATGATGGAGCTGCTCCAATTTCTGGATGCCCCCAAGATCATCGCTTCCATCCCCATTCACCAAGTATTTCTGGATCTTTTAAAGAAAAACTGGGAATCACCTTCATCTGTGTCACCAGTCAATAAAAAAGCTGACTCAACCTACCTCGTTCAGTCAGCACCAGGATTTCAGAAGTCTCAACTGGATCATCGCTCTGTTGTAGTTGAGTCTGCGCAAAAGAAAGCCAAGCGTTTAAAGCCACACTCTTCCACTCCCCCTATCAAGGACAACCAATTTCTTGATAGTGTGGGAAGGAAAGTGTATCATGGGGCTATGTTGATATCTCGTATAGCTTCATACCAACTTTATATGACTCAGTACAACAGAGCTATCCTTAAACAAATGCAGGACTACGCTGACACCTTACCGGACCAATACCAGCCACAGCTTCAAGCCCTCCTTCACAAAGGATTTGAAGCTGGGAAGCACGAGATCCGAACGGCCTACGATATCTTCGATGCTTCCACGAAAGTCTCAGCTACTGCCATCTCAGCCAGACGTTGGGCTTGGTTAAAATCATCCAACCTTCGCCCAGAGGTTCAGGATCGTCTAGCCGATTTACCCTGCTTAGGGGATAATCTGTTCGGAGAACAGATTCAACAAATTGTGGCGGAATTGAAGGATCACCACGAGACGTTGAAACAACTTTCGTCTGTTCCATCTGAGGTATCCTCCAAACCACCACCTAAGAAGGACTCCAAAAAGTCATTCTTTCGGCCACGTCGTTATTACCCTCCGTCGACTAGGCCTCGTCCGGCTCGATCCTCCACCAGACCTCAGCCACGCCAACCTCGGAAACAAAGACCTGCTGTAGCCCCACACCCCGGGCCTGCGGCAGGCCTTTGACTTCCCGACTCGGAGCACATGCCATATCCCACTCCCCCACATCCCTGTAGGGGGTTGTCTGTGCCACTTTCTACAGCATTGGATACGGATTACCTCAGACCAGTGGGTGCTGGCGATTATCGCACAGGGTTACCACCTCAATTTCATAACTCTTCCGGCAGACTCCCCGCCTCTTCAAGCGTGGAGTCTATCCAGCCATTTGGCTCAATTACAACAGGAAGTATCTCTTCTTCTGCAATCAAATGCTATAGAACCCGTTCCTCCCTCTCAACGAGGCAAGGGATTCTATTCCAGATACTTCCTAATTCCAAAGAAATCAGGAGGGCTACGTCCAATTTTAGACCTTCGAGCCCTCAACAAGTACCTTCAAAAAGAAAAATTCAAGATGGTAACCCTGGGCACGTTACTCCCTCTGCTGCAGAAAGGGGATTGGCTATGCTCCCTCGACCTCAAGGAAGCTTATACCCATATTGCGATAACACAATCCCATCGCAAATATCTGCGGTTTCTCGTAGGCCGCGACCATTATCAATACCGAGTACTGCCTTTCGGTCTGGCATCTGCTCCACGGGTCTTCACCAAATGCCTCGTAGTTGTAGCAGCATTCCTCAGGAAGGAAGGTGTCCACGTATACCCCTATCTGGACGACTGGCTGATCAGGGCCTCCACCCCTCAGATTGCCCGGTCCTCCCTACAATTGACAATCAACACACTCCTTTCCTTAGGGTTTCTTGTCAATTACGAGAAATCTTGCTTCGTCCCATCTCAAACCTTATCTTTCATTGGGGCAGACTTGGACACCTTACAGGCAAAGGCCTACCTTCCGCTACAACGGGTCCAAACTCTCATGTCCCTAGCTCACCAGCTCCAGTCTCAAGACACGGCCACAGCGCGCCAGTTCCTCATTCTCCTAGGACACATGGCATCCTCGGTTCAAGTCACTCCCATGACCAGACTAGCCATGAGGGTAACACAATGGACTCTACGACAACAATGGATTCAAGCTTTTCAGCCTCTGTCCTCCATAATCACAGTCACACAAGCGCTGCGCCTATCCTTAACTTGGTGGACGACTCAGGTCAACCTCCTTCAGGGCTTACCCTTTCTTCCACCGGATCCGCAAGTTATCCTAACCACCGACGCTTCCCACATCGGTTGGGGGGCCCATGTGGACAATTTTCAAACCCAAGGGTTATGGTCCAACGAGGAAGCCGAACACCAGATCAATTTCCTGGAACTTCGAGCAATCCGCTATGCGCTCCGCACTTTCAAAGATCATCTCTCTCATCAGATAATCTTAATCCAGACGGACAACCAAGTGGCCATGTGGTACATAAACAAGCAGGGAGGCACAGGCTCCTTCCTTCTGTGTCAGGAGGCTGCGCAGATCTGGGCGGAAGCCCTCTCCCACTCTATGTACCTCAGGGCCACTTACCTGCCGGGAGTAGACAATGTATTGGCAGACCGGCTGAGCCGTGTCTTCCGACCGCACGAGTGGTCACTCGATCCTCTGATAGTGACCTCTCTGTTTCACAAGTGGGGTTCTCCCCGCATAGACCTCTTTGCGTCCCCTCAGAACCACAAAGTGGACGATTACTGCTCTCTCATTCGGAGCCAGCACTCTCGGCCGAGAGATGCATTCTCCCTCAAGTGGACAACCGGTCTGCTCTACGCATTCCCCCCACTTCCTCTTGTGTCAAGGACTCTCGTGAAGCTACGCCAGGACGGAGGAACCATGATCCTGATAGCACCTTACTGGCCACGCCAAGTATGGTTTCCAATACTCCAGGATCTCTCCATCCGCAGGCACATTCCTCTGGGAAAGGACCCGCATCTGCTCACTCAAAACGACGGATGCCTCCTCCATCCCAACCTCCAAGCCTTGTCCCTGACGGCATGGATGTTGAAAGGTTAGTTCTTCAACCTTTCAACCTTTCAGATTCCGTTTCTCGAGTCCTGATAGCTTCACGAAAGCCTTCCACAAGAAAGTCTTACTCATACAAATGGAAAAGGTACACATCATGGTGCACTTCTCAGTCCCTTGATCCCCTTTCCTGTCCAATTTCCGAATTCTTGGACTATTTATGGCATCTCTCTGAATCAGGTCTTAAAACCTCTTCCATTAGGATGCATGTCAGTGCGGTAGCCGCCTTCCACAAAGGTGTACAGGGTGTCCCTATTTCAGTACAACCTCTAGTAACACGTTTTCTTAAAGGCTTGCTCCATCTGAAGCCACCCTTACGACCTCCGGCCCCATCCTGGGACCTTAATCTGGTTCTTGGTCGTCTAATGAAACCTCCTTTCGAACCTCTGCACTCCTGTGAGTTAAAGTATCTCACATGGAAAGTGTTATTCCTTTTGGCTATCACTTCAGCTCGCAGGGTTAGTGAGTTACAGGCCCTAGTTACCTATCCGCCTTACACTAAGCTCCTGCAAGACAGGGCGGTACTCCGCACTCACCCTAAATTTTTACCTAAGGTAGTTTCTGAGTTTCATATTAATCAATCCATCATACTACCTATCTTTTTTCCCAGGCCCCACTCCAACTCTGGAGAACAGACCCTGCATACCCTAGACTGTAAACGAGCTCTAGCCTTTTACCTAGACCGTACAGTTTCTCACAGGAAGAGCACTCAATTATTCGTCTCTTTCCATCCTAACAAGTTAGGACAACCTGTGGGTAAGCAGGCTCTTTCCTCCTGGTTGGCGGACTGCATTTCTTTCTGCTATGAGCAGGCTGGCATTCCTTTCCAAGACCGTGTCAAAGCACACTCTGTGAGGGCCATGGCTACGTCAGTGGCACACCTTCGATCGGTGCCGCTTCCTGACATCTGCAGGGCTGCAACCTGGAGTTCTCTCCATACCTTTGCAGCCCACTATTGTTTGGACAAAGCTGGAAGACAGGACTCCATCTTCGGCCAATCTGTCTTGCGTAACCTTTTTCCAACCTGATGTACCAACACCCTTCCACCTTCCCGGTAGGGTGCGGATGCCCTTTCCCAAATTCCACCCCACTTGTAGTGCCTGTTGCACGTCGTTGGGTGCATTTGGTGCAAGTCAGGACATCCTCAGCTCGGTACTCACCCATTTGTGAGGACAACCATCCTGCTTGTCCTGTGAGAAAGCAAATGTTGCTTACCTGATGTAACAGGTGTTCTCACAGGACAGCAGGATGTTAGTCCTCACGAAACCCGCCCGCCACCCCGCGGTGTTGGGTTCGTTTTGTTTTTACTTTCTAGGCACTGCCTGTAGCTTTGAAAATCAGACTGAAGGGAGACCCCTGCTGGCTGCAGGGTCAGTGCCTTGCTGGGCATGCCCAGTAGGGGCCAGTCAAAGTTCTGTTTAAACTTTGACAGAAGTTTTCCGTGGTGGGCTCCATCCTCGATGTCACCCATTTGTGAGGACTAACATCCTGCTGTCCTGTGAGAACACCTGTTACATCAGGTAAGCAACATTTGCTATCCCAACAAACTAGGACGACCTGTGGGTAAGCAGACTCTCTCCTCCTGGTTGGCGGACTGCATATCCTTTTGCTATCAGCAAGCAGGCATTCCCTTTCAAGACTGTGTTAAAGCACACTCTGTGAGGGCCATGGCGACTTCAGTAGCACACCTACGATCAGTGCCGATTCCTGACATTTGCAGGGCTGCCACCTGGAGTTCTCGCCACACTTTCGCAGCCCACTATTGCCTAGACAAAGCCGGAAGACAAGATTCCATCTTCGGCCAATCTGTCCTGCGTAACCTATTTCCAACGTGACATACCAACACCCTTCTGCCTGCCCGGTGGGGATCAGGATGCCCTCTACCAAATTCCACCCCAGTTGTTGTGCCTGTTGCAAGCCATTGGGTACATTTAGTGCATGTTAGGACATCCTCTGCTCAGTACTCACCCATATGTGAGGACTACCATCCTGCTTGTCCTGTGAGAAAGCAAATGTTGCTTACCTGTAACAGGTGTTCTCACAGGACAGCAGGATGTTAGTCCTCACGAAACCATTCTGTTTCAGTTGTTGACTGAGGAAGATGCCAGTCACAAGATGCTGGAGATCCTCCAGTTTGTGGAGCCTCCTAAGGAAATCATGGCAGACCCAATGTATGATATTTATTTATTTACTTTTTATATACTGATGTTCGTGGAAGCTTCACATCGGTTTACATCACAAATCAAATAGTAATACATAACATAATCAATTAATATACATTCTTAAGCACATCTTAAACAATTTAAAATAAAATTGCAGCAAATCAAATTTAATACAGCTTAAGTTCTAATTTCAAATAACTCTAACTGCCCATAAAATAATGATTAATATAATAATAAATACAATAAATTTAAAATTGAGATTAGAGAAAACATAATTAAAACAAAATAAAACAACAAAACAAGGGAATCGGCCTGACTAGGAGAATGCTTGTTCGAATAGCCATGTCTTAAGTTTCTTCTTAAATGAATGATATCCTTAAGGAGTTGCTTTTGAGGATATGGGAACACCTCTCACAGTACCTCCTGATAACTGGAAGGCGGATGGGGTCTACCTCGTCCAGAAGACTACTGGATTAGATAAGTGTCAGCTCTCCCACCAATTGGTGGTCATCTAATCCCCCCTCAAGAGGGCTAAACACTCCTGGACCCATTCCTCGGCGCCCCTGGGGAAGGACCACAGGGCATTAGACGTTCTTGAGAGGAAATTGTTCCAGGCGGCTATGCTTATTGCCCGCATTGCCTCCTACCAACTCTATATGAGCTAATGCCCGTGGGACCTCTGGAAGCAGGTGCAGGAGATAGCCGATCGGCTGCCTCAGCAGCAACAGGATACCCTACTGTCGCTGGTGCAGAAGGGCCTGGAGTGTGTAAAACACGAGGTCCAGGCGACTTACGAAGTTTTCGAAAAGTAGCGAGGACTTCTGCAGTGGGAATCAGCACCCGCAGAATGGCATGGCTGTGGGACTTGGATCTCTATCCAGAGGTTCAGGAATGGATAGCTGAAGTGCCATGTACTGGGGAGAATCTCGTTGGAGATAGAGTGAGGGACATGGTGGCCCAGTTGCCGGACCACCATGAGACCCTCCAACAGCTCTCCACTGGCACTCCGGACCTATCCTCCTTATCCAGGAGGTCGGCGAGACAGGAGCAGAGTAAGTCTTTCTATTGCCAGAGGAGGTACTATCCTCCACCCCCTCGCTCCTGTCAGCAGCATGTGAGCTCCTGTGGCTGCCCCAGGTAGCAGAGAGCTCTCAAGCCCCAGCCAGCTTCTCAGTCAACTCCGAGGATGGGGTTTTGACTGGCTGGAGGGAGCATAAGCCAGTTGCCTGTACCTGAGATGCTGGATCCCCAGACAGGGGCAGTTCTTCGCAAACTGGTGGCCCATTATAACCTTGGACCAGTGGGTTCTGTCCATCGTCCATCAGGGGGTACCAATTAAAACTATTGAGTGTCCCGCCAAATTCTCCCCACCCCCCGGGCCTATTTTGGGGGCCAGTGGCACATCAGGAAGTACTGCTTGCAGAGCTGTCTGCCCTCTTAACGGCCAGGGTGGTCGAGCCTGTTCCACCAAAGCAGAAAGGGTGGGGATTCTTCTGCAGGTATTTCCTGATTCCAAACAGAACAGAAGGACTCCGTCCCATCCTAGACCTAAGGGCCTTGAACACATTTCTAAAAAAAAATAAAAGTTCAAGATGGTTTCCCTGAGCACCTTGATCGTCCCCACCTTCTGCAAAGCGGGCACTGGCTATGCTCCCTCAGTCTAAAGGACGCATACACCCATGTCAAGATCTTCCCAGGTCACAGGAAGTATTTCCAATTCGTGGTGGGAAAACAGCACTTCCAGTACAGAGTGTTGCCGTTTGGGCTAGCATCAGCCCCATATGTCTTCACAAATTGCCTGGCCGTGGTGGCAGTGCACCGCCGCAGACTGAGTGTGCATTTCTTCCCCTATCAGGACAATTGGCTGGTCAGGAGCACATCTCAGGCAGGGGCCATTGGCCCATGAGCTTGACCATCCAGGTGTTGGAGTCACTAGGGTTCGTCATCAACTACCCAAAGTCCCATCTCAGTCCATCATCAAAAGCCTTCATGGGCCGCCACCCTGGCATCCATTGCGGCAGGTATCAGCACAGCACATGTTGAGGTTGTTGGGCCAAATGGCTGCAACCTTCCATGTCACTCCCCTGGCACGTTTACACATGCGTAGAACCTGGGGTCTCAGTGGTGCCAGGCCACGGAGAGCCTCCAGGCTTGCATCCCAGTCAACCTGTCTCTCTGGGACTCTCTGTCCTGGTGGCGGATACTCTCCAATCTGAAACGGGAGATCTCTTTCCGGTGTCCTCCTACACAAATAATCCTGACTACAGATGCATCCACCCTGAGCTGGGGAGCTCATATAGAGGGACTTTGCACCTAAGGCCTCTGGTCTGCTTAGGAAAGCTGTTGCCAGATCAACTTCCTGGAGTTCCAGGCGATCAGGTACACGCTATGAGCTTTCGGAGATTGGCTGTCCAACAAAGTTGTCCTGATCCAAACAGATAACCAGGTAGCAATGTGGTATGTCAAGCAGGAAGGTACGGGATCAGACCTCCTGTGTCAAGAAGCAGTCCAGATTTAGTCATGGGCCCTGACTCACAGGATGATGCTCAGGGCAACGTATCTGGCAGGTATGGAGAATGTGGTGGTGGACAGAGTTGTGCCTTCAGACCCCACGAATGGTCTCTGAATCAGGAGGTAGCAAATCAGATCTTCCACCTCTGGGTGAACCCAAACATAGATTTGTTCATGGCCCCCAGAACAGGAAGGTAACTCTGTTCTGCTCCCTATACGGGATGGATGACAAAACAGCCTCAGATGCCCTTGCCCGTCATTGGGGCAAGAGTCTTCTGTACGCGTATCCTCCAATTCTTTTGCTGGCGAAGACTCTCAAGAAGCTTCATGAGGACTGAGGGACTATGATCCTCGTAGCCCCTCATTGGACAAGATAGGTCTGGTTTCCACTCCTACGGGAGTTAATCCAAAAACTGATCAGTCTGGAATTTTCCCCAGATTTTATCACTCAGGATTGGGGGAGGTTGCGGCATCCCAAACTCCAGGCTCTGTCGCTCACAACCTGGATATTGAGAAGTTAACCTGCAATCACTTGATCTCTCAGAGCAATGGTTCTCAACCTTTTTTCGGTCGGGACACACCTGACAGATGGTTCTCACATGCATGACACACTGAACATGTGACCATCAGGGATAAATGTAAATAGACATTCTGCATCCTCAGGACCCCCCTTGACTCCCAACAATGGGTGCAGAGCAGAACTAGGGCATTACCCGTTCAACTCACCATACAAAAAAAGATATTCTGGTTCTGATGACATCTCAGTAAAAGCAAAACAAACTCCCTTTACTGGCAGGCACTATACTCCTCCTTATGAAAAGACAATAATTTACCACTGATGCATGTCCTATTGAGAAAACACAACAAATAAGATTGATACAAATGCCTACATGCTAGTAAAATACCTCACCTCATTCACACACTCAGAACTGACCTTCACCAAGAACAGAAAGACCCCAAATTATAAATATGGAGACAACTGGAATGGAAAACAAAAAAAGGCCCTCTGCATGCAGTGCAAACCTGAAGAAATGGAAAGAGAAATATAGCACCTAACATAGTCCCAGGATCTGCAATAATGCACACAAACTAATCCGCACAAAGTTACATCTGTATTGTAGAACACACTCAAACAGTAACAACCCTATCTATGAAAGGCAACACTAACATTACACCAGGCCCTAAACACTATTATACTTCCTGTTAGGAAAACAGAATAAGCCAGACTGCTATAGATCCCCACACAGAAATAATTGTAAAACTATACTAATAAATGTTACAAAACAGCTGATGAACAGAATAACATCCAACAATTAAAAATTATTAAAAATTGACCAAATACCAATAAAATATTTCAAAACAGCAGACACATCACATAATACCCAATAATTAAAATGGCAGCCAATCAAGAAAAATAAACTTAAGTCACCTTTACTTACCTTCTCCAGCAACTCTCCTACTCCTTTCCCTTGCAGGCCAATAGCACACACCAGAAGCTCTGTCCTCGGTCCTCTTCCTTAGGACCCACAACCAGTCACTCATACACAGTCTCTGTCTCACATAGAACAGTAACCTCCCTAACCAGTCTCTCTTCCTCACACACAGACCAGTCACCTCCTTGTCCAGGCTCTGTCTCTCTCACACACACACACCAGTCACCTCCCTGTCCAGGCTCTGTCTCTTTCTCTCACACACACACACACACACCAGTCATCTTTCTGATTAGTCTGTCTCTCAATCACACACATGCTCTTTCATTTACATACAAGCTCTCAATCACACAAAAATGCTCTTGCTCCCATTCTACTACAAACCACAAAGCTGCCACTCACGAACCCAGGCACCCATTTTACCACATACACACAAAGCTGCCATTCATGCACCCATTCTACCACACACACACACACAAAGCTGCCACTCATGCACCCATTCTACCACAGGCACACAAAGCTGCCACTCACACACACAAGCTCATGTGGAGCCTCTTCTCATTGTTTGGCCCAATAAGCCTGGCCTCCACTTTTCAGCTGCTGCCAGCATGGCCTCCGCCGGTGGCACGCAGCGTCTCTTCGCTCTTCAGCTGCCGCCGTCCTGGCCTCCTGCAGCGGTGCGCAGGGTCTCTACACTCTTCGTCCCCATCGGCCTGGCCTCCGGCGGCGGTGCCTAGCGGTATCTTTCCACTCTTGCCTGCTTTCCAGCGGCGGCTCGCAGAGTCTCTCCGCACTTCATCCGCCGCCAGCCTGGCCTCCGGTGGTGGCAGTCTCCTACCAACTGCATCGGCCAGTCCGCCCCTGGGGAGAAGAGAAGCACAAATGGGGCAGTGGGACACTGGGAGCCGCGACATACCGGTTGAGAATCGCTGTTTCAGAGTATGTGTCTCAGGTCCTAGTGGCTCCTAGAAAGCCTTCCACTAGAAGGTCCTATGGACTGAAGTGGAGGAGGTTTTCCATGTGATATGAGCAGAGGGCCCTAGATCCATTCTCTTGCCCCACACAAAAACTGCTTGATTACCTTCGACACCTATTAGAGGTTGGCTTGAAAACCAATTCCATTAGGGTCTATCTGAGTGCAATTGGTGCATGCCACCATGGTGTAGATGGTATGCCCATCTCTGTACAGCCTGTAGTTGTTTTATGCGGGGCCTACTTCAGTTGAAGCCTTCCCTAAGACCTCCTGCTGTGTCTTAGGACCTCAGCATGGTACTAGCTCAGCTGATAAAAGCTCCTTTTGAGCCACTGCACAACTGTGACGTGAAGTACCTGACCTGGAAGGTAATTTTTTGCTGGCAGTCACTTCAGTGCGCAGGTTCATCGAGTTCAAGTACAGATCCCTGAGGCACTCCACTGTTTACCCTTTTCCACTGAGAAAATTGACTGCTGAAGCTCTGTCCTCTTCCTTAGGGCCCACTCTCTGTTTCCTGTCCTTTAACTAGTTTGTAATCCATGAAAGGATATATTCTCCTATCCATTGAGTTTTTAGTTTTCTTAGAAGCCTCTCATGAGGGACTTTGTCAAACGCCTTCTGAAAATCCAAATACACTACATCTACCGGTTCACCTTTATCCTCATGTTTATTAACCCCTTCAAAATAATGAAGCAGATTTGTGAGGCAAGACTTCCCTTTGGTAAATCCATGTTGACTGTGTTCCATTAAACCATGTCTTTATATTTGCTCTGTGATTTTGATCTTTAGAATAGTTTCCACTGTTTTTCCCGGTACATAAGAAAATAAGAAATTGCCATGCTGGGTCAGACCAAGGGTCCATCAAGCCCAGCATCCTGTTTCCAACGGAGGCCAAAACCAGGCCACAAGAACCTGGCAATTACCCAAACACTAAGAAGATCCCATGCTACTGATGCAATTAATAGCAGTGGCTATTCCCTAAGTAAAATTAATTAATAGCCACTGGTCTATAGTTTCCCAGATCACCTCTGGAGCCCTTTTTAAATATTGGGGTTAAATTGACCATCTTCCAATCTTCATGTACAATGGATGATTTTAATGATTAGGTTACAAATTTTAATAGATTTGAAATTTCATTTTTTAGTTCCTTCAGAACCCTAGGATGCATACCATCTGGTCCAGGTGATTTGCTACTCTTTAGTTTGTCAATCTGGCCTACTACATCTTCCAGGTTCACAGTGATTTTGATCAGTTCTTCTGACTCATCACCCTTGAAAACCATCTCCAGAACTGGTATCTCCCCAACATCCTCATTAGTAAACACAGAGGCAAAGAATTAATTTAGTCTTTCAATCTTTCTGCAATATCCTTATCGTCCTTAAGAGCCCCTTTAACCCCCTCGGTCATCTAATGGTCCAACCGATTCCCTCACAGGTTTCTTGGTTCGAATATATTTTTTAAAGCTTTTATTATGAGTTTTTGCCTCTACGGCCAACTTCATTTCAAATTCTCTCTTCACCAGTGTTATCAATGTTTTACACTTAACGACAATGCTTATGCTTTTTTCTATTTTCTTCAGATGGATCATTCTTCCAGTTTTTGAAGGATGTGTTTTTGGCTAAAATAGCCTCTTTCACCTCACCTTTTAACCATGCCGGTAATCGTTTTGCCTTCTTTTCACCTTTCTTAATGCGTGGAATTCATCAGGACTGCATGTCTAGGATTGTATTTTTAAACAATGTTCATGCCTGTTAACACTTTTAACCTTTGTAGCTGCACCTTTCAGTTTTTTTCTAACTATTTTCCTCATTTTATCAAAGTTTCCCTTTTGAAAATTTAGTGTTAGAGCTATAGATTTACTTATTGTCCCCCTTCCAGTTATTAGCTTAAATTTGATCATGTTATGAACACTATTGCCAAGTGGCCCCACCACCGTTATCTCTCTCACCAAATCCTGCATTCCACTAAAAATTAAATCTAAAATAGCTCCCTCTCTCGTTGGTTCCTGAACCAATTGCTCTATGAAGCAGTCATTTATTACATCCAGGAACTTTGTCTCTAGCATGTCCTGATGTTACATTTACCGAGTCAATATTGGGGTAATTGAAATCTCCCATTATTAATGCACTGACAAATTGGTTAGCTTCCCTGAGTTCACTTACCATTTCATCATCTGTCCATCATCATTTTGTCCAGGTGGATGGTAGTATACTCCTATCTCTATGCTCTTACCCAACACACATGGGATTTCTACCCATATAGATTTTACTGAGCATTTAGTCTCTTGTATGATCTTTATCCTTTTGGACTCTATAACCTCCTGGACAAAAAGTGCCACACTCCCACCAAGTTGATCCTCCCTATCATTGCGATATAATTTGTACCCTGATATAGCATTGTCCCATTGGTTATCCTCCTTCCACCAGGTCTCTGTGATGCCATTTATGTCAATCTCATCATTTACTGCTATACACTCTAACTCTCCCATCTTACTTCTTAGACTTCTGGCATTGGCATACAGACATTACAGTGTGTTTTTTGTTTGTATTAACAAACTGCTTTTCAGTTGATAGGGATAATTTGGAAATCTTTAGCTCAGGTGATTTTTTACATATAGGTACATGGACTATGTTTGCTTTTATTGGAACCTCTCTGTTGGGATGCCCTAACTCTCCTGTTTTATTAGTATCCTTCAAGGATACATTCCTCTGAATCATGCACTGCTGAGTGACTGTCAGCTTTCCCCCTTGTTCTAGTTTAAAAGCTGCTCTATCTCCTTTTTAAAAGTTAATGCCAGCAGCTTGGTTCCACTCTGGTTAAGGTGGAGCCCATCCTTTCAGAAAAGTCTCCCCCCTTCCCCCAAAAGTTTCCCTAATTCATTATAAAATTGAATCTCTCTTCCCTGCACCTTCGTCTCATCCAATCATTGAAACACTGGAGCTCTGTCTGCCTCTGGGGGACCTGCACGTGGAACAGGAAGCATTTCAGAGAATGCCACCCTGGAGGTTCTGGATTTCAGCTTTCTACCTAAAATTCTAAATTTGGCTTCCAGAACCTTTCACATGAAATGGCTGCCACCATGATGTCTGTAGTTGAAGATGAGTCAGTAGACATCAGCATGGGCCATGGTGAAGCTGCTGGGTCTCAATGGTACATCACTCCCATGACACATCTCCACATGAGAAGGGCCCAGTAGATCTTGTGGTCTCAGTGGCTAGAGGCCACACATGCCTTATGGGACAGCATGAGGATCACGCAACTGCTTGGGGTCTCCCTGTCCTAGTGGTGGGACAATTCCAATCTGGTCAGAGGAGTCCCCTTTCAAATTTCCCTGATCTAAATTGTTCTCATGAGGAATGCATCCAACTTGGGCTGGGGTGCTCATGTAGTTGGCCTTTGTACCCAGGACTTCTGGTTCACCTAGGAGAGGCTACATCAGATAAATTTACTGGAGTTGCAGGCAATCTGTTATGTTCTAAAGGCTTTCAGAGATTATTTGGCCAACAAAATTATCCCTGTTCAAACAGTCAACCAAGTGGCGATGTACTTCATCAGCAAGCCAAGAAGGTATGAGTTCTTATCTCCTGTAACAGGAGTCTGTCCAGCTCTGGGATTGGTCCAACTCAGCAGATATTGCTCAGGACCATGCAATTGGCAGGTATAGAGAATGTGCCCACAGACAGACGAGTTGGTCCTTGCAACCCCTTGAGTGGTCCCTCAACCAAGGAGTAGCGAATCAGATTTTCTGCCACTGGGTCACACCGGTGGTAGATCTGTTTGCATCTCCTTCAAACAGGAAAGTCCCACCCTTCTTGTCTATGCAGTGGGTACACAGAAAACTAGCCTTGGACTATTTTGCCCTGGATTGGGGCAGGGGATTGCTGTATGTGTATCCTCCAGTTTCTCTAGTAGCAAAGACTCTCTTGAAGCTCAGAGGACAGGCATACCATGATTCTCATAGTCTCCTTTTGGCCAAAACAGGTCTGGTTCTCACTCCTGTGGGAGATGCCCATCAGGGAACCAATCAGAATGGGAACTTCCCCAGATCTCATCACTCACGATCAAGGCAGGTTGCGACATCGCAATGTCAAGTCCGACACTCATCGCTTAGATGTTGACTTTGCAAACCCTTGCATTATTGGACGATTGTGTCTTGTGTTCTTTTAGCTTCAAGAAAGGATTCCACTAGAAAACGCTATGATTTAAGTATGGGAGGATTGATTTAGAATTATGTATCTGTTCATTTATCTGTTTATATGAATGTGTGTTTACTTTTATGTTTATCAATGTTTTATATATGTATGAATTCTTATTTTTTATAGCCCCTGAAGCAGCCCTATGAAAGAGTCGGGCATTTTTTATAGCATTTTCATCCAAACACAATAAAAGGTTTTTAAGGACTTCCGGATCTATCTTCTTTTGATTATCATCACCATGTAGAAGGTAATCTCATCTCTGTGCAGCCTTTAGTTGTCCAAATTAAGGGGGCTTCCTTCATTAGAAAGCCTTCCATCAGGCCTTCCAAGGTGTCTTGGGACCTCAACATGGTTCTGAACCAGTTGCTGAAAGTTCCCTTTGAGCCACTGCACTCCTGCAACCTGAAGTACCTGACCTGGAAGATCATATTTTTAGTGGCAATCACTTCAGTATGCAAGGTCAGTGAGCTCCAGCTCTAGTAGCTTATCTATCTTCTGCCAGCTGATGTCATAATAGGGTGGTCTTATTTACCCATCCTAAGTTTCTACATTAGGTGGTCTTGGAATTTCATCTTAACTAGTCATTCGTCTTTTCAACACTTTTTTTCCTAAGCCACATTTCCACCAACGTGAACAAGCACTGGATAGTTTGGATTGCAAAAGAGCCTTGGCCTTTTACCTGGAGCAGACTGAAGCCCATAGAAAGTCCACCTACCTTTTTGTTTCTTTTGATGCAAACAAGCTGGGAATTGCTATTGCCAAACAGAATTTATCTAATTGGCTAGCAGTTTGCATCTCCTTCTGTTATCCCTAGGTGGGGCTGAATCTACTGGGCCACATCAAAGCTTACTCTGTCTGAGCCATGGCAGCATTGGTGACTCACCTGCGATCAGTCCCCATGGAAGAGATCTGAAGTTTCTACACATTTACATCTCACTACTGTTTGGACAGGAATGGCCGACATGTCAGTAGGTTTGGGCAATCTGTGCTTCAGAATTTGTTTGAGGCATATAATCTAATCCTTTCCTCCTCCTCGGGCCTGTTGTTTTTGTACCAGGGTGCCCCTGGAAGGTTAAGAATAAAATACAAAAAAGGCTTGTTTCCATCAAAAATGTTGTGCCCAATGGAACTTGTTTTGTTGTCTTCTTTTTTAGACTGGAAAATTGGGCATCGAAATGGCAGATGAAATTTAATGTGGATAAGTGCAAGGTGATGCATATAGGGAAAAATAACCCATGCTATAGTTACACAATGTTAGGTTCCATATTAGGTGCCACCACCCAAGAAAGAGATCTAGGCGTCATAGTGGATACTACATTGAAATAGTCGGTTCAGTGAGCTGCGGCAGTCAAAAAAGCAAACAGTATGTTGGGAATTATTAGGAAGGGAATGGTGAATAAAATGGAAAATGTCATAATGCCTCTGTATCGCTCCATGGTGAGACCCCACCTTGAATTTTGTGTACAATTCTGGTCGCCGCATCTCAAAAAAGATATAATTGCGATGGAGAAGGTACAGAGAAGGGCAACCAAAATACGGGGAATGGAACAGCTCCCCTATGAGGAAAGACTAAAGAGGTTAGGACTTAAGCTTGGAGAAGAGACGGTTGAGGGGGGATATGATAGAGGTGTTTAAAATCATGAGAGGTCTAGAATGGGTAGATGTGAATCGGTTATTTAGTCTTTCAGATAATAGAAAGACTAGGGGGCACTCCATGAAGTTAGCATGTGGCATATTTAAAACTAATTGGAGAAAGTTCTTCTTCACTCAACACACAATTAAACTCTGGAATTTGTTGCCAGAGGATGTGGTTAGTTCAGTTAGTATAGCTGTGTTTAAAAAAGGATTGGATAAGTTCTTGGAGGAGAAGTCCATTACCTGCTATTAATTCTGGCAGAATTGAGCCAAAAAATCTCCAACATAAATGTCACATTTTTTCCTAAATAACTAAGTAGTAGAACCACACCCTAGACAAGAGGTGAACAAATGGAGCTGTGTGCCCGCTTCCATCCATGCAATTGCTGTCCACCCACAAATCTGGTTACATCTCTCATAATTATATCTTGGATGCCTGGTCTAGTATTAAAGTCTCTTGCCAACCTATCAGCTCTTGAACCAGTTGCCAAGTAATGTGACAACCACACTGCCAGCTGGTGTCAGACACATAGTCTCTCAGACACAAAGATGCTCACATACACTTGTTAACAGTTTATGGTTGTCACAGCAAAAGTGTGTGTATGAGTGTCTTTCTGGGTCAGGGAGAAAGATACCCACACACACAGATGCGCTCTCTCTCTGAAACACACATTCTGTCATTGTGCTGCTGCTGCTCATATGCTCACAAAGTGAGTACCCCCGCTCTAGTACTGCCACATGATTATCTAAAAAGTCTTTGCTTTCTGCCAGCCTGCAGGTGCACTTACCCTCTCCCTTTCCCATTCCACTCTCACGTCAGGAAATTCACTTTTTCCATAGCCAACTGACCCTTTCCGGATGAGAACCCAGCCTACAGAAGCCTCCTCAACACTGCATAGGCACTTCCCCTTGGCTCCACTTCTCATACCCCCCACTACCATTCCAGTATACTGCCTACCTACTCTATTATAGCAGGCCCTAAAACACCAGTACACCTGATATTAGGAAAGCAGAACAAGCCAAACTGTTATAGATCCCTACACAGAAACTATACATTAGCAGAATACCTCACCTCAGTCGCATATGCAGAACACACATACTCTCACCAAATGCAGAATAAAAAGACAATAAAGTTTAACTAGACACATGCAAACAAAAACTGAATAGGAAATCATAACAAGACAGACTCCATATACAGTGCAAGGATGGAAAACCAGAAACATCACCATTCCTCATTAAACATCAAACAATAAAATCAAAATATATAAACCCTCAATCATAATAGTAAAACTATACTCAGAATAAATATTTCAAATCAGCTGATGAATAGAATGATTAAAAATATATAACACTGGGCAACAAATTTTCACAAAAGTCATGTTACTGAAATGAAATTAGTCAATTCTTATAAATTTCCATGTGCTAAACATGAATGTGACTGTGAAAATGCAAAATTGGCTCTAGTTGTTTTGTAATATGCAATAATATAATTATATCTTGAACTGTATGCCAATAGTAGGAGACCTACGGTTAATACCGTTTGAAAAATGAATTCATAGACTACGTCTTAGATTTCTTTGCTTGTCTCTTGTACACCTGTTCGGGAGCATCTCTGCGGAGTGTCCAGCAGTAGTCAACCAGCATGGTAGTGGACCATTTTCCCTGGCATTGATGGTCTTGTGCCATTCAACCACTGTGAAAACTATGTTGCACATGTAGCACAGCATATATGCGGCGCCCAAGGCTTGTCTTGGTTGCCAATCTTGCATCCGAAATAAAGATGATATGCCTTCTTCACTTGAAAAGCTATACTTTTCTTCTGCTTCGCAAATGTCACTTCCCCACAAATATAATAGAAATTGTCCACTGTATTAATACACTTTCGAGGCATTAGTATTCTGTAATTAATTTACCTAAATGGATAAAATAGAAACAGTTTTATGCAACAGTAGTTTAAACTGTATCCCACGAAGTCTGGAATATTTCAAATGCTCACCCTTTCTGACTGGGCTTCATATAGTACACTGCTGACATCAGCTTATTCAGCAGCAGCATAGCAGTAGAACTGCATTGCATCAGAAAATGATGTAATAAACTCTGGATGATGTGTGCATGATGGTATTATGCAATATGATGCAATATTACATCATTCTGGGCTTATTTACAGTCCTACTGGATAAATTTGCATGACTAAACATAGAAAGTGAACTATATTAAATATCTTCAAAACGAGAGCCAATAAAAACTTTTCATGGTCATATTCGTGTTCAGCACATCAAGATACTACAGAGTAGGACCTTTTTAGGTCAGTAACACTTTCATTGTTGCCCAGTGTAACATTTGTTTTTTTTTATTTTCTAATCAAAATATTTCAAAACAGCAGACATATCAAATAACACCCAATAATTAAAACTAAGGCTAAAAAAAAGTCCCTTGCTCTCCATATCTGGGAACTTTAGATTCCAGTTACCCTCAGATTGTCATGGCTTAGTCAGGGATAGGAGGTATGCACAAACCTTGTTCTCTTTCTTATTTAAATAAATATATATATATATATATATATATATATATATATGTAATCATTTGCCCCCCCCCCTGTAAATAGTTTCCCTCTCTATACCTCCTCCACCCCACCCTGTGTATATAGCCCCCTCCTTTCACCCCCCCTCCCTGTGTATATAGCTCCCTCATTACAACCCCCCCACTGGGGCGGATTTTAAAACGAGCGCGAATAGCCTACTTTTGTTTGCGCTCCAGGCGCAAACAAAAGTATGCTGGATTTTAGTAGATACGCGCGGGAGCCGCTAAAATCCTGGATCGGCGCGCGCAAGGCTATCAATTTTGTATAGCCGGCGCGCGCCGAGCCACGCAGCCTACCCCCGTTCCCTCCAAGGCCGCTCCGAAATCGGAGCGGCCTCGGAGAGAACTTTCCTTTGCCCTCCCCTCACCTTCCCCTCCCTTCCCCTACCTAACCCACCCACCCGGCCCTGTCTAAAACCCCCCCTTACCTTTGTCGGGGGATTTACGCCTCCCAGAGGGAGGCGTAAATCCCCGCGCGCGAGCGGGCCTCCTGCGCGCCGGGCCGCGACCTGGGGGCGGGTACGGAGGGCGCGGCCACGCCCCCGGACCGCCCCGGGCTGTAGCCACGCCCCCGTACCCGCCCCCAAAACGCTGCCGACACGCCCCCGAAACGCCGTGACGACCGGGCCCGCCCCCGACACGCCCCCCTCGGAGAACCCCGGGACTTACGCGAGTCCCGGGGCTCTGCGCGCGCCGGGAGGCCTATGTAAAATAGGCTTCCCGGCACGCAGGGCCCTGCTTGCGTAAATCCGCCCGGTTTTGGGCGGATTTACGCGAGCAGGGCTCTGAAAATCCGCCCCACTGTGTATATAGCTCCCTCCTTACACCCCCCCCCCCCCCACCTTTTTAACTATTGCCTCAGGCTCCCAGTTAGAGCCCTCCTAACTCTTGTTTTTTTGCTGTTTATCCACGCCCTCATCCCCGTTCTATGTATTTTCTACCTGTTATAATGTAAACCGATATGATGTGTATTTTAATGTCGGTATAGAAAATCTGTTAAATAAATAAAATAAATAAATATATATATATATATATATACACACATTTTCTAACATATATGCTCATTCTCACACAAACTCCCTTATATTCTCTCTCACAATCACGCTGACTGGCTCACAAACTCTGGTTCACACACATGTTCACTGTTTAAATTGTCCTCTTGCTCACACAAATGTTCATTGGTGTGCTCGTTCTCTCTCTCTCACATACATTTCACTGGCTCAATCACTCTTGCTCACACACATGCTCTGGAAAAGCCAGCCAAGAGGAAGCCCGACTATTATACATTCCAACAAGGGAAAAACAGATACATCATTCCTTATAAAACTTTAAGCAATAAAGTCAAGAGATTTAAAACATCATTCATAATATTAAAACCATACTAAAAAAAAAGTATAAATATGTCAAGCAGGTAACAGCCATCGAACATTCAGTAATTAAAATAACTCAAGTTTTTTCTAATATTTCCCAAGCACCAAATTTTCATACAGCAGACAAATGAAATACCCCAAAATTTAAAATAATAGAATTAAAAATTGCCAGTACTCCATACCTGGGATCTTTTGATTTCCAGTCACCCATAGATTGTGGATTGGGGGAGGGGGCCTCACAATCTTTACTTCTCAACACACAGACATGCACTCTTTCACTCATGTATATGCTGTCACATACACAGGCTTTTTCACTCTCTCTTACACATACAGGCATTCTCACTCTTATCATTCATACGTAGTCTCTCACACATACACAGGTTGTCGCACTTTCATACACATGCAGGCTTTCTTGCACACAGATACACATGCAGGCTTGCTCTTTCATACACACACATGCAGTCTCTATCTCTTTCATACACATAAGCACACACACACACACACACACACACAGTTTTCAGGCCTCCCCCTTTCTTCTGGCCTTCCCTTTGTCTGCTGTGGGATGGCAATGCTGCTCCTCAATGCTCGTTAGGGAGCTCAATGCTGTTAGGGAGATTAGGAGAAGCTCTCCTAATCTCCCTAACAGACACAATACTGTTGAATCTGGATAAAAAACAACCTGGTCTACTCATTCTTCTCGACCTATCGCCGCATTTGACACGGTGAACCACTCAACACTTCTGGACCGGCTAGCCGACATCGGCATCAAAGGCACTGCTCTCAGCTGGTTCCAATCTTTTCTACATAACAGATTTTACAAGGTCAGAGTCAACAATAACGAATCACACCCAGTCCGCTCTTCTCTAGGAGTCCCTCAAGGCTCATCCTTATCCCCCACCCTCTTCAACATTTATTTATTACCGCTTTGCCAGCTCCTCTCCAAACTAAAATTAACCCACTACATCTACGCAGACGATGTGCAAATATTCATCCCGGTTACGGAATCTCTTCAAAAAACTCTAGAATTCTGGAACAACTGCCTCCAAGCCATCAACAACCTGCTCTTGAGCCTTAACTTAATCCTTAATTCCAATAAAACTGAAATTCTCCTCATCTCACAGGACTGTAACTATGCAATGTCCAACATACTTCCTACTAGTCAACCTTCCTTTTCTTCTCAAGTCAGAAACCTCGGAGTCACCATGGACAATCAATTAAACCTAAAGAGATTCATTAATAATACCACTAAGGATGGCTTCTATAAATTGCAAGTTCTGAAACGGCTCAGACCGCTCCTCCACTTCCAAGACTTCTGGTCAGTTCTCCAGGCAATCATTTTCTCAAAAATTGACTATTGTAATTCCCTTCTACTCGGCCTTCTAGCTAACACCATAAAACCATTATAAATGCTTCAAAACGCTGCAGCAAGGATTCTGACTAAGTCTAACAAAAGAAATCATATTACCCCCATCTTGAGAAACCTTCACTGGCTCCCAATTAAGTTCTGAATCTCCTACAAAGTACTAACAATCATACACAAATATATACACAACCTCATTCCACTGGAACTCAGTATACCTTTTCGACCACGTATACCCGCTAGACCGGTGAGAGCATCGTATAGAGATACTCTCCTCGCCCCTCCTATCAAAACCTCATTAAATAAACGAACTATATCCACAGCGGGCCCAGCGCAATGGAACTCTCTACCACCAGAACTCCAGAAGGAACCTTACCCAATCACATTTAAAAAGAGACTCAAAACCTGGCTATTCGAACAAGTTTTTAATCTATGCCAATAATCTCCGCTCTGTCTATTCAAACAGGTGCTCCATGTACCGTGACTATTAAATCCAATAAGCACCTTGATATTTAGCCAGGTTAGTCTTAACTCAGCAGTAGAACTCGCACTACTTTATTTATTCATTGTAATTTATTCCCCAGTTCCTTGTTCCAAGTTTTTTTCTCCTTGTTCGATGTAACCGCATTCTTACATGCATGTTAATGTTATAATGTAAACCGAATTGATATGTAACATTGCTACATGAATTTCGGTATATAAAAATGTTAAATAAATAAATAAATGCTGGAAGGGAGATGGAAGAAGGCCACTGCTACCCACGGTTCCTGCAAGGTGGGGGAAAGGGAGTGCGTTGGCTGCAGCGCACAGGCCTCTCTTTGGACCGCAGAATGATGGGCACACAGGCCTCTCTTTGGGCCCCAGCAGGATAGGCTCTGTCGAGGCCATGCAGGCCTCTCTTCGGGCCAGGCCATGACAGGATGGGCTCTGCAGCAGCCGTACAGGCTTCTCTTCGGGCCTTGACAGGATGGGCTCTGCCATGGCCGTGCAGGCTTCGCTTTGAGCCACAACAGGATGGGCTCTGCCGCGGCTCCGCAGGTTTTCTCTTTGGCCCAGGAAGCTGGAAAAACCACATGATTAGAGTTACCAGCCCACCGGGGGATGCCTGATCCCCCGATAGGCCAATCCGCCCCTGGTGCTGGACCTCGCAGTTTGGATTCTGCACTGAATAGGAAGAAGACAGTTGCATGGCTGGTGCAAAGCTTGTCTAAAATAAGGGTGTCCTGGGGCTGGCTTAAGGGATTTTTTTTTTTACTTGCTTTTGAGAGTTTTTTTCTGTTAGATCCCTGATACTTGCCTTGGGTTAGGGCACTTTTGGGAGTCCTTTTATTCCTGGAATAAAGGAGATTCTGCTGCTCTCTATTTCTCAAACCATGACTGGATCAGAGGTGACTTGCTGTAGGAGAGTTCCAGTTTTTGCCTATTTGTGAAAACTTGCCATGTGTTTTGGAGAGATGCTTTGCTGCTACCCTTTTTGCCCTAAAGTTAGGAAAATTGAAAGAGCTGATTTTTCCATGCTATCTGGATCTTTCATCCACAAGTTTCCCATGTGTCATCTGGAGAAACAGAATTGTGAGTAAGACCTTTTTGTTAAATCTGTAGACCCCCATCTGAGGAAGAAAAGATACAAATGGGAGTTGTGCAGTATTTGAGAGCCTGTTTTGTTTGTCTGCCAGTATTTTTGGAAGGGGATTTCTGCCCACAGCTAAGAGACCCCCATCCATCTGGGAAGTCTTGCTTTTCAAAATTCTGTAGGGTAAATTCTTCCCTGGCCCTGTGAGCGGCTCGTGCACAGATGAGGAAAGTCGGAGAACCATGAACACCAAGAGCTGGTGTGTATAGTGCCACAACTTGCTTTTGAATAATTACTACAGTAAAATTTTGTTTGGACACCCATCTCAGGTGTCCAGAGTATTTGACTAGCATTCAGTCCCTTACATCACAGGAAAGAGAAACCTCCCCAGGAAAGAACAAGTGAGTCACCTCCACACCTTGGGCATTAGAGGAATATTCCTACCTCTGTCAAAAGAACCCAAACACTCTCTGAGTTTTGGGACAGAAAGAGGAGTAGGCCCCGAGGCCCTGTGTGACCCCTGCCTTCCAGGCCTAACCACCAGAAGAGGGGCAACAAAAAGTTCCCAGTTATGAGTGTGAACCACCATCCTAGCAGGTAATATTGGAAAGCATCTAAGGCCCATTTGAATGTTATGGCTTCCATCTCAACCGTAGAGTACCACCTTTAACAGGGCATTAACTTTCTTCTAATGAACATGACTGAATGCTCTCTGGCATCCTTCTCTTGGGCCAAGTCTGCCCCTAACACAACCTCTGAGGCATCTGTCTATGTGATAAAGGTTTTAGTGACATCTGGAATTATCAGAACAGGTTTGGCGCATATGGCCTCCTTTAAACTCTAGAAGGCCTCCTCTGTCTCTGTAGACCACTGGATCTTCTCTGAAGCATTTTTCCACAATAGTCTCATGAAAGGCTTTGCCTTCTCAGAGATGCTGTATATGAATCTCCTATAATACTCAATTAGCCCTAAGAAGGTCCTCACCTATGTTTTTGTTCATGACACTGGCAACTGGGCGATTGCCTCAATCTTTCAGACCCATGAACAGACTTTCCCCTTCCCTAGCACGTAGTCGAGGTATTGAACTTCTTGTCCCCCTAACAGATATTTTTTGGGGTTGATTGTCAGTCCTGCTATCCACAGACTTGTTAGTACCACCTGGAGTTGGCTTAGGTCTTCCAGCTTGAGCTGTAAACTACAATGTCATCAAGATAGGCAGCTACATAACCTTGGTGTAGTTGTAACAGGCGGTCGACTAAGTGCTATAAAATCAGTGGTGCCCCATGTAGTTCAAAAGGCAAGACAGTGAACTGAAAGAGACCACTCAGCATAGAGAACGCTGTCTTTTCTTTCACAACTGGGGTGAGGGGTACTTGCCACTACCCTTTTTTTTTTTTTTTAGGTCTAGCATGGAAATGAACTGGTCTGATCCCAGATGCTCAGTGAGTCCACTCATGACATAGGGTAAGCATTTGAGACTTCATCGACTTCTCTGAATTTGGCGTGAACAATAGCTGAGATGCCGGTTGAGAATTTGCCTTAAAATAAGGGCTTTATGAGACAACTAGAAATGGATTACTAAACTTATATGGATCTTATACATTAGATGTCATTACTCCCTGATGCAGTGAAACAAGGACCCGTGTCAGGGTTGGAGCAGACATCTTGGATTACATTGTTATGAATTTATTAGCACAGATAAGTAGCACAGATAGTAGCACAGATAAGTAGTGCTTTTGTGCATTATAAAAATTTTAAAAAAAGATGCTGATCAAAAGAAAGTGATTGATTATTCATAAGGCAAGGAAGGCAGTATACTATGCTGGTAGTGCCTAGTATGATGGGTCACTATAGTATTTATTCTTTGTGATTGATTTTTCTGAAATCTATGCAAAACTGAATGTTTCCATCTAACTTTGGCACCAGCATGACAGGTGAAGAACAGTCAATGTTTTTTTCCTTTGATACCTAATTGGAGCATTTCCTTTACTTTAGCCTCGATAATATGGCATCTGGCTTTGGGAATCCAGTATGGCTGCTGCTGGACTACAATTCTGGGAGGCGTAGAAATGTCATGTTGTGCAAGTTATGTCCATCCTGGTAGGTTCAAGAAGACATTCTTATTTTGGTTTACCAGCTGTTCTAAGTCTGCTTTATATACGATAGAGAATTGATCCCAAAAGGAACTTTAAGTGGCTGTGACCTAGAGAAGGCCATTGAGCCACACCCTGGACAAGCCCACATGTCAGTGAAACCCACTTCTTAAGGAGGTTTATAAGGAAAAATCTAAGTAGTCTTCTGTTTATTTGATTGGGCTACTTTGTAGTCCACAGGTCCCGTTTTCTCTATTACTTCATATAGGTTTTGCCAAGCAAAGAGTTTGTTCTCTGAAGACAGGAGAAAAACAAGGACCCTGGTCGCTCAGCTAAAACACTTGTACAATGGAACGGTTGTAGTCCCGGGCTTGGGTAGCCTAGGCCTCCCCCAGGCATAAACGCATAGCCTCTCCAGCTTTTCACAGCTGTTTCTGTGTCCAGATAATATAATCCATCAGGTTTTGTCCAGAGGTTGGCTCTTCTTCCCAAGTCTTCCGAGCTAGGTCCAGCATCCCCCTTGGTCTTCTACCATACAGTAATTCAAAAGGGGGAAACCTCATTGAGCTCTGGGATACCTCGTGGATTGTAAAAAAAAAAAAAAAATGCAATGGGTAATAGTAGGTATCAGGTCTTACCACCTTCATCAATAACTTTCCTCAATATCTGCTTGAGGGTTTTGTTGAAGCACTCAACAAAACCATCCGTTTGATGATAAACCAATGTCTGTAGAGTTTTTACTCTGAGCATTGTGCAGAGCTGTTTCATTACCTTTGGAAATAAATGAAGTTCCTTTGTCAATTAATATTTCCTTGGGCAGCCTATGCTTGAATAAAACTTCCATTAAGCTGGTTGCTACTGTTTGTCTCTCCACATTTCATAAGGGTACTGTGTCTGGGTATCTCGTTTAATCAAGAAGTGCTAAGATATAATTATTCCCTCAGGTAGACCTCTCTGGAGGTCCTGCTAGATCCATAGCCACTTTTTCAAAAGGAGTTACCCATATCCCCACAGGTTTTGTTAGTTGACAGGTGGGGCAGGAATAGCACTACCCTTTGTCGCCTTTCACTCAGCCAGTTAGGGTTTTAAGGTTTTTAGGAAGCAGGCTAAAGGATATATTGAAGCAGTTTTCAAAAGCCCACTTAAACAGGTAAAGTGCATTTAAACATGTAAATCCCAGTTTTAAGAGTGTAAATGCTTTTGAAAATCAGGTCTATAATGAATTTCTCCAAAAGTACTTCCTTTTCTAATGATGTCCATAAGCTTGACAACTTTTTGATAGAAACTCTGGCAAAAATTTCATTCTGGTTCTGAAGTTTTTGATCCAGGAAATACTTACATATTATTTAAATCCATTTTGGATTGCAAGTTAAAATGATAGATTTGGATGCTCATGATGATGGCTGTCCAGCATAGCATCCTCTGTTCTCTTATGCATATTCTGCAGTCCTCCAGTGAAAGATGTTGGAAGTATTACCAACTATTTAACATTGTCCACATTTCCATCTTTGTTTATTGCATCTCTAAAATGAATATAGTTTCCAATTCTTCTTTTAATTACTTCAACTAAAATATAATTATTCCATTTCAGTTTTGGCATCCATGTCCACACAATATTGATTAAGAAGTTGATGATAGTAAATCTGCAGTCTCAAGACTATTCAATTCGGCTTCACCTGCCAATGGAGGTTTCCTCCCAACTACAGTGGTGGCTGCAGGTGGAACATCTAGGGAAGGGAGTTTCACTAATCCCTTCCGACTGGCTAGAACTGACGATGGATGCGAGTCTCCTTGGTTGGGGAGTTCACTGTCAAGAGTTGACAGTGCAAGGCCACTGGAATGCAGAGTAGTCTCTCTGGAACATCAATCATCTGGAAGCCAGAGCAGTCTGGTTGGTGTGATTACAGTTCAGCAACAGGTTGCAGGGTCGATCAGTCTGAATATTGTCTGACAATGCTCGACGGTGGCTTACATCAATCACCAGGGAGGTACCAAGAGCTAAAAAGTGTTGCAAGAAATAGATCAACTTATGGAATGGGCAGAAGTGCATCTCCAGATGATCTCGGCCTCACACATCACGGGCAAAAACAACGTAAGAGCAGGCTTTCTCAGCAGGGAGAGTCTGGACCCAGGGGAGTGGGCATTGTCAGACGAGGCATTTCAACTGATTCAGGATCACTAGGGTCTTCCATTCTTAGACCTGTTGGCGACCTTGTGCAATGCAAGGACTTTCCCCTTCCCTAGCACGTAGTCGAGGTATTGTCCCCCTAACAGATATTTTTTGGGGTTGATTGTCAGTCCTGCTATCCACAGACTTGTTAGTACCACCTGGAGTTGGCTTAGGTCTTCCAGCTTGAGCTGTAAACTACAATGTCATCAAGATAGGCAGCTCCATAACCTTGGTGTAGTTGTAACAGGCAGTCGACTAAGTGCTATAAAATCAGTGGTGCCCCATGTAGTTCAAAAGGCAAGATAGTGAACTGAAAGAGACCACTCAGCATAGAGAACGCTGTCTTTTCTTTCACAACTGGGGTGAGGGGTACTTGCCACTACCCTTTTTTTTTTTTTTTTAGGTCTAGCATGGAAATGAACTGGTCTGATCCCAGATGCTCAGTGAGTCCACTCATGACATAGGGTAAGCATTTGAGACTTCATCGACTTCTCTGAATTTGGCGTGAACAATAGCTGAGATGCCGGTTGAGAATTTGCCTTAAAATAAGGGCTTTATGAGACAACTAGAAATGGATTACTAAACTTATATGGATCTTATACATTAGATGTCATTACTCCCTGATGCAGTGAAACAAGGACCCGTGTCAGGGTTGGAGCAGACATCTTGGATTACATTGTTATGAATTTATTAGCACAGAGAGTAGCACAGATAGTAGCACAGATAAGCAGCGCAGAACTATTGTAGCCTGCAATGCAGGCTACAATAGTTCTGCACTGCTTCAGTCGCAGAAGAGATCCAAAGTCCTTGGGATCGATGCCCGGAAGACACATTGCTGTATACCTTTCCTCTGTGGCCCATGTTGGGCAGATTGATTCGAAGGATTGAACACTACAGAGGGATGGTGCTCTTGGTCACTCCAGATAAGCCCAGGAGACCATTATATGCAGATCTGTGGAGGCTTCTGGTGGACTCGCCTCTTCAACTTCTAGGACACAGGGAACTGTTGTGGCAGGGAGCTGTTCTTCACAAAGATCCAAATCAATTTTGTCTTATGGTTTGGCCCTTGAAAGGGCTTGCTTGCTGAAACATGGCTATTCCGTGGCGGTGATTTTCACCTTACTAAAAGCACAAAGGTTCTCCACTTCCTTGGCCTGTGTGCGAGTTTGGAGAGTGTTTAAAGTTTGGTGTGAAGATTGAGGTACTCTTTCTTCCTTGGTCAAGATTCCGCTCATTTTGGAATTTTTGCAGGATGGCTTGAATAAAGGCTTGGCTCTCATTTCCTTAAAGGTACAGGTAGCAGCGCTGATTTGTTACAGGGGTTAGATAAATGGTGGATCCTTGTCAGTTCATCCTGATGTGGCCCATTTTCTGAGGCGTGAAACACCTTGCGGTTTCCGGTGCCCTTGTGGAGTCTTAATTTGGTATTAGACTTCTTGGCAAGCCCTACTTTTAGTTGCTGTGTACTCTCTCCTTGCGGTTGTTGACCTTGAAGACGGTATTTCTTGTGGCAATTTGCTCTGCACGTAGGGCTTCTGAACATCAGGCCTTGTCTTGCTGTGAACCATTTCTCCAGGTGAATCCAGGGATGGTACCACTGTGTATTGTTACCTCCTTTTTACCGAAGGTGGTCACTGAGTTTCACTTGAATCAGTCCATCTCACTGCTATCCTTAGACAGACAGAGAGAGAGATGTAGAGGAGTGTCATTTGTTGCAACCCTTGGATGTCAAGAGACATATTGTCAGATATATAAAGGTTACTGAACCCTTGCAGAAGTTGGTCTGTCAGTTTGTCCTTCACATCAGTACTAGACGGGGAGAGCCAGCCTCGCAGGCTACAATAGCTCACTGAATTAAGGAGGTAGTCTCAGCTGCATACGTGGATGCCGGGAAGCCGTTACCTAGTCAGGTTAGAACTCATTCTACTAGGGCTCAGGCAGTGTCATGGGCAGAAGTTATTTATTTATTTATCTATTTATTTTTAAGTTTTTATATACCACTAAATGGTCAGGGTCTGGCCATCTAGGCGGTTTTCAATAAAAACATTCATAATTAAAACAGACTTTATTCATTCATGCATATTCAACATGATATATAATTAACACCCTAATAAAGTAAATTCTAACATTAAAAACTACATAACATAGAAGATTTTAACGTGTAAAATCGGATTATTGTTATGAAACAATTTTATTTTATTTATTTATTTATTTAAATTCTTTTAATATACCGATGCTCAAGACGAGGTCTTATCGTACCGGTTTACAATGAAACCAGGGGAAAACCAATTAACAATATATAGAAGGTAAAAGTTACATTGAACAAGGGGAATAAACATGGGCTTTGGAAGAAAGGAAAGATTTCAAAGATTTTAGTCAGGTAACGTATAAAACGGTTGTCCCCCATCTTCATTTGCCGAGCTGCGATGTGGTCCTCCTTACACACCTTTTTCAGGTATTATCATCTGGATGTGCAGGCCTGGGTGGACGCGGCCTTTGCACGTGCAATTTTGATTGAACCGTGGGCAGCCTTCCGCCCTATTTGGGAGTAGCTTGGATACATCTCACTTGTTCTGGATTCATCTGTCTGGATGTTAAGAAATGAGAAATTACTACTTTTCTGATAATTTCCTTTTCTTTAGGACAGTTAAATGAATCCAGCTTCCCTCCCTTGGCTGCCAAATGATTGTATTATAGTCCTTCTGTGTGGCTACGTGTTATAGGAATTACTGGTAAATGTTACTCCAGTCCCTAGACTAGCATTAATACATTGTTGCCTGATCTCAGTGTTGCCTATTGGCTGAATATTGAAATGGTTATCAGTTTTTAATCAAGTTTTTTTGCTAGCCTGTTCACAGTTGCTTTTAAAGAGAATACTGGCAGGCTGATGTCACTGCAGGTCTATATATACTGTGACACCAGTTTGCTCCATTTCCATCTGCTGGTAGGGGAGCATAAACCCCTACCAGCAGATGGACTGTCCTAAAGAAAATGACTGTCCTAAAGAAAATGAAATTATCAGTTAAATAGTGATTTCTCATTTAACAATTATATGACTAGTTCTTTTTTAAATTTAAAGCATTCCCCAAATGAATGCATATAATGAAACATTGACTGGTTCACCAAACCCCTTCCGTGCATTATATATCCTCTTATGTCTAGAGACCTTTATGATGACTTTCAAAAGAGAGTCATCATAAAGGATGTGTGTTTGTGGGTGAGTGGGTGTGCGTGCGCAGATTTATCATATATCATATGGCCAGCGATTCCCAAAGGTAGGCGCTAATTTCTTCTGGCACCGGGAAAGTGCACAGAAAAGCAGTAAAAACTGCTTTTCTGTGCACCCTCCGACTTAATATCATGGTGATATTAAGTCAGAGGTCCCGAAGAGTAAAAAAAAGTTAAAAAAAAAAAAAAATTTAAAGTCGGCCGGCGGCTGTCGAGTTGAAAACCGGACGCTCAATTTTGCCGGTGTCCGGTTTCCGAGCCCGTAGCTGTCAGCGGGCTCGAGAACCAACGCCAGCAAAATTGAGCGTCTGCTGTCAAACCCGCTGACAGCCACCTCTCCTGTCAAACACGAGGCGCTACGGACACGCTAATGTGATTTAAAAAGTCATGGGATAGGGGAGCAGTGTCCTATTGTGGATTGCCAACTGGTTAAAAGATAGAAAATGAAGGGGTAGATTTTAATAAAGTACGCCCGCGCACCAGGCGCAAACAAGAGTACGCCAGATTTTAATAGATACCCGAGGCAGGCGTAACTCGCGTGCGCCGGCTGCGCGATTCCCCAGCCCGGGAGCAGTTTTGGAGGCCTTGACCATGCCCCCGAAACATCCCTGGGCCGGAATCACGCCTGCGGCCCTGCCCCCAGATGACGTGCTGCCGCGACACGCCCCGACACGCCCCCCCAGCAAAGCCCCGGGACTTGCGCGCGTCCCGGGGCATGTGCAGGGGGAGGTTGGGCCAGGTTTGCAGGGGTACGCGCGTATCTTACGCACGTACCCCTTTGAAAATCTGCCCCAAAGAGTAGAGCTAAATGAGAAATTTTCCCAGTGGAGAGAGGTGAATAGTGGAGTGCTCCAGGGCTCTGTAATATATTTATAAATGACTTGGAAATTGGAGCAACAAGTAAGGTGATCATATTTGCCGATGACAAAAAATTCAAAATCACAAGAGGATTGTGAGAAATAGCAAGAGGAACTTGCAAAATTGGGAGACTGGGCATGCAAATGGCAAATTAAATTAAATGTGGACAATTGCCACGTGAAACACTTAGGTAAGAGTAACCGAAATTATGACTACGCATTGCAAGGTTCCACATTAGGAGTCACCATTCAGGAAAAGGATCTAGGCGCCATCAATGTTTCCTACCTATCATCTAATTTCAATCGAACCTCTACTTTGAATGTAATGCTCCATTGTACGTCAAGTTCCCCAGTGCGGGACCCAATCCCTGTCCTAAGTCTCAGATCACCTTCAGATAAGCACTTCTATTTATGTTCCTTGGCCATGCCTTCAAAGTTTTTTCTACACCCTTCTGCCAGAATGATATTACTCCCCCAGCTCATCAACTAACCTTATTTGGCTTATTAATTATTTTAAGTTTTTCATGTTTTCAAGTTTTGACTAAGTATCCATCAACCATTTGGAGAAAAATCGCATAGCTCTCCAGATTACTTCAAGCCCACATACTATCTAGTTACTTGTTTTTCCCTTGTTTTATTTTTTTTAACGTCTCCCTCTTATTTTCAACGTTACGCACTTTTGCGAGGTTTGTTGTTTAAAGTTCACGCATTGACATCTGTTCTATGTAACGCTCTCATGCGACGTTATTGTTTTCATTGTAAACCGGTGTGATTTGTATGCTATACAGGAATGTCAGTATATAAAAGTTAAAAATAAATAAATCAATCATTGATAATAATTTGAATTCTTCTGCTCATTGTGCCGCAGCAGCCAAGAAAGCAAATAGAATGCTAGGGATTATTAGGAAAGGAATGGAGAATAAAACAGAGAATATCATAATCCCGCTGTATTCCTCCATGGTGCGACCTCATCTTGAGTATTGTATTCAGTTCTGGTCACCACATCTCAAGAAAGATATAGCAGAATTAGAAAAGATACAGAGAAGGGCAATCAAGACGTTAAAGGGGATGGAACAATTCCTCTATGAAGAAAGGCTAAAGAGGTTAGGTCTCTTCAGCTTAGAGAAGAGACGGCTGAGGGAGATATGACAGAGATCTATAAAATAATGAGTGGAATGGAACGAGTAAACATAATCAGTAGTTTACTATTTCGAAAAATACAAAGAAAAATACAATGAAGTTACTGGGTAATATTTTTTTTACTCAATGCATAATTCAGCTCTGGAATTCATTGCCAGAGAATGTGGTGAAAGCTATTAGTGTTGCTACTTTTAAAAAAGGTTTGAACAAGTTCCTGGAGGAAAGGTTTATTAACCATTATTAAGGGAGAGTTGTAGAAATCCACTGCTTATTTTTGGGATAAGCAGCTTGGAATCTATCTACCCCTTGGGATCCCGCCAGGTACATGTAACCTGGCTTGGCCTCTGTTGGAAACAGGATACTGGGTTTGGACCCTTGGTCTGACCCAGTATGGCAAGCCTTATGTTCTTATAATCTATGATAATGGACCTATGTGATTTTAGAAGCTCATGTAATACAACTTATTTTATTACGTATTACAACTCAGTTTTTTCGAATAGAGCAAATCGACCAGTATGGCTACCAGAACTCTGCCCTTTGTTCATTAATAGTGAATTTGTGCTTTAGACTCTATAAAATGCTCTATGCTAAATATTTTTCAATCTGTCAGTATTGGGTTATGAAAATCCATGCAGATTTGATGATGTCATTCAATTTCTGTTTTCTTTTTCAGTTGAAATATCAACAAAGAATTTTTTACATCATTCTAAAAAACCAAGAATCTGTGCTGCACAGGATGGACCAAAATGGAAAGATAGAAGCCCTACAAGCGACAGATTAGATGAGCCATCTGCATGTAGCAGGGCCATCAAAAAATCAAAGCATTCTCATGTGCTGCAAAGACCTCACAAAGGAGAAAGACTATTTCAGTGCTCTAAATGTGAAAAACGTTTCACAAGAAATTCAAATCTCATTGCTCATCAGAGAACTCATACAGGAGAAAGACCACATAAGTGCACAGAATGTGAGTGGAGCTTCAGCCATAGCTCCAATCTATTTCGGCACCAAAGAATTCATGCAAGAGAACAAAACAAATATTTAATAGTATCTCAAATTCTTGGATATACAAATGAGATGAACTGTATAGAGTATCCTCTGACTTAAAAGTAATTTAATTTAATATATAGAAATAACATATTTTGATTGTGCTTCTATTGGGTCAATACAAAGTTACCACAATCTACAATGAATCTCATTTTCTCCAGGACTAATGAGGCTGCTGAATCTCTGCACTACTTTTATTCATTATCAGTTTGGAGTTTCAAGCTCCATAGAGTGCTCTGTGTTGATAAATATTTGGATTGAATCGCTAAGTGACTATGAAGAGTCCGGGCATTCCATTATTTTTCTATTGAGATATCAACAAGGAATTTTTCCAGTATTCTGATAAACCAAGAATCTGTGTTGGGCAAACAGCCCAAAATGAAAATAAAAAAGCCCTTCAAGAGACAGAGTAGATAAACAATTTGCTTCTGGAAGAGGCATCAGACAAAATATCCCTCGTATTGCAGAGACATCATAACAAGACTTTCAGTGCTCTGAATGTGGAGCAGACTTCACAACAAACTCAAATCTCATTGCTTATCAGTCAATACATTGGAGGAGTACCACATAAATGTGCCAATCTGTTTCTAAAACAGAGTAAGAAAAATATTTAATAGTGTTTTGAATTCTTGGATACACATGAGATGAACAATATAGAATGTATGTGATCTTAAAAATCGTTCCATTTAAGATAAGAACATGCCATACTGGGTCAGACCAAGGGTCCATCAAGCCCAGCATCCTGTTTCCAACAGTGGCTTGAAAGGTCATGTACAATATCATCTTTTTTGTGTTGATCCAATAAAAGTTGTCACAGATACCTAAAGGATAACTTTCATATATCTCTGCACAGCCCCATGTACGTGCATATATGGAGGCAAGGAGATCTACTATAGTATTTTATAATCTGGTCCTCACAGATTATAAAATATACATATATTTGCCCGGCCCCAACATTCGAGCATATGTTTCAGTACATACAATTATTTGCAATGCATTG